>NC_057797.1:757658750-757674414 GCF_018294505.1 Triticum aestivum | reverse complement strand
GGGGGGGGGGATCCTACTCCCAGAGGGAGTAGGACTCCCTTGGCGTGCCCTCCTTGGTCGGCCGCCCCCTCCCCCTTGGCTCCTTTATATACTGAGGCAGGGGGGCACCCTAGGACACACAAGTTGATCCTGGAGATCGTTCCTTAGCCATGTGCGGTGCCCCCTGCCACCATATTCCACCTCGATCATATTGTACCGGTGCTTAGGCGAAGCCCTGCGACGGTAGAACATCAAGATCGTCACCACGCCGTCGTGCTGACGGAACTCCTCCCCGACGCTTTGCTGGATCGGAGCCCGGGGATTGTCATCGAGCTGTACGTGTGCTAACAACTCGGAGGTGCCGGAGTAACGGTGCTTGGATCAGTCGGATTGGGAAGACATACGACTACTTCCTCTACGTTGTGTCAACGCTTCTGCAGTCGGTCTGCGTGGGTACGTAGACAACACTCTCCCCTCTCGTTGTTGTGCATCATCATGATCTTGCGTGTGCGTAGGAAATTTTTTGAAATTACTACGTTCCCCAACAAAAACGTCACGAAACATATGAGATATTTCGAGGGCTGAAATTGGGATTTCAGGCTCGTGCCCACGTAAAGAGGTATAAGACCTCCGATGATTTTCTTAGCCTGCAAACTAAGGGAGAAAAGCTCAATTGTTGATCTTGTGCTCAGATTGTCTGAGTACAACAATCGCTTGAATCAAGTGGGAGTTGATCTTCCAGATGAAATAGTGATAGTTCTCCGAAGTCATTACCACCAAGCTGCTAGAGCTTCGTGATGAACTATAATATATCAGGGACATATATGATGATCCTTGAGATATTCGTGATGTTTGACACCACAAAAGTAGAAATCAAGAAGGGGCATAATTTGTTGATGGTTAGTAAAACCACTAGTTTCAAGAAGGGCAAGGGCAAGAAAGGGATACTTCATGGAATAACAAATCAGTTGTTGTTCTAGTGAAGAAACCCAAAGTTGAACCCAAACCCGAGACTAAGTGCTTCTGTAATAAGGGGAACAACCACTGGAGCAGAATTACCCTAGATACTGGGTAGATGAGAAGGCTGGCAAGGTCGATAGAAGTATATTGATATACATTATGTTAATGTGTACTTTACTAGTACTACTAGTTGCACCATGGTATTAGATACCGGTTCGGTTGCTAAATGTTAGTAAACTCGAAATAAAAGGCTGCGAAGTAAACGGAGACTAGCTAAAGGTGAGCTGGCGATATGTGCTGGAAGTTTTTCCAAGCTTGATGAGATCAAGCATCGCACGCTCCCTCTACCATCGAGATTGGTGTTTGCGTTGAGCATAGACATGATTGGATTATGTCTATCGCAATACGGTTATTCATTTAAGGAGAATAATGGTTAATCTGTTTATTTGAATAATACCTTCAATGGTCTTGCACCTAAAATGAATGGTTTATTGAATCTTGATCGTAGTGATACACATGTTCATGCCAAAAGATATAAGATAGTAATGATAGTACCACCTACTTGTGGCACTGCCACGTAAGTCATATCGGTATAAAATGCATGAAGAAGCTCCATGTTGATGGATCTTTGGGCTCACTCGTTTTGAAAAGTTTGAGACATGCGAACCATGTCTATTGGTGTATATGCATGAAGAAACTCCATGCAAATGGACCGTTTGGACTCACTTGATTTTGAATCACTTGAGACATGCAAATCATACCACATGGGCAAGATGACTGAAAGCCTCGTTTTCACTAAAATGGAACTAGAAAGCAACTTGTTGGAAGTAATACATTTTGATGTGTGCAGTCCAATGAGTGCTGAGGCGTGTAGTGGATATCGTTATGTTCTTACTTCACAGATGATTTGAGTAGATGTTGAGTATATTTACTTGATGAATCACGTGTCTGAATTATTGAAAGGTTTAAGTAATTTCAGGGTGAAGTTGAAAGATCGTCGTGACAAGAGGATAAAATATCTATGATATGATCATAGAGATGAATATCTGAATTACGAGTTTGGCACAGAATTAAGACATTGTGGAAATTGTTTCACAACTAATACAGCCTGAAACACCATAGTGTGATGGTGTGTCCGAACATCATAACTGCACCCTATTGGATATGATGCATACCATGATGTCTCTTATCGAATTACCATGATAGTTTATGGGTTAGGCATTAGAGACAACCACATTCACTTTAAATAGGGCACCACGTAATTCCGATGAGATGACACTGTATGAACTATGGTTTAGAGAAACCTAAGCTTTCATTTCTTAAAAGTTTGGGGCTGCGACGCTTATGTGGAAAAGTTTCAGGCTGATAAGCTCGAACCCAAAGCGGATAAATGCATCTTCATAGGACACCCAAGACAATTGGGTATACCTCCTGTCTCAGATTCGAAAGCAATAAGGGATTGTTTCTAGAATCGGGTCCTTTCTCGAGGAAAAAGTTTCTTTCGAAAGAATTGAGTGGGAGGATGGTGGCGACTTGATGAGGTTATTGAACCGTCTCTTCAACTAGTGTGTGGCAGGGCACAGGGAGTTGTTCCTGTGGCACCTACACCAATTGAAGTGGAAGCTTATGATAGTGATCATGAAATTTTAGATCAAGTCACTACCAAACCTCGTGGGATGACAAGGATGCGTACTACTTCAGAGTGGTACGTAATCCTGTCTTGGAAGTCATGTTGCTAGACAACAATGAACTTACGAGCTATGGAGAAGCGATGGTGGGCCCGGATTCCGACAAATGGCTCGAGGCCATAAAATCCGAGAGAGGATCCATGTATGAAAACAAAGTGTAGACTTTGGCAGAACAGCTCGATGGTCGTAAGGCTGTTGAGTACAAATGGATTTTAAAAGGAAGACGGACAATGATGGTAAATGTCACCATTAAGAAAGCTCGACTTGTCATTAAGAAGTTTCCCGACAAGTTCAAGGAGTTGACTACGGTGAGACTTTCTCACTCGTAGCGATGCTAAGAGTCTGTTGGAATTATATTAGCGATTACTAAATTATTTAGGAAATCTTGCAGATAGGATGTCAAAAACATTGTTTCCTCGATGATTTTCTTGAGGAAAGGTTGTATGTGATACAACCGGAAGGTTTTGTCAATCCTGAAAGATGCTAATAAGTATGCAAAGCTCCAGCAATCCTTCTAAGGACTGGAGTAAGCATCTCGGAGTTGGAATGTATGCTTTTGATAAGATGATCAAAGTTTTGGGTGTATACAAAGTTTATGAGAAACTTGTATTTCCAAAGAAGTGAGTGGGAGCACTGTAGAATTTCTGATAAATATATGTTGTTGACATATTGTTGATCAGAAATGACGTAGAATTTCTGGAAAGCATATAGGGTTATTTGGAAAGTGTTTTTCAATGGAAAGCCTGGATTAAGCTACTTGAACATTGAGCATCAAGATCTATAAGGATATATCAAAATGCTTAATGGTACTTTCAAATGAGCACATACCTTGACATGATCTTGAAGGTGTTCAAGATGGATCAGTCAAAGAAGGAGTTCTCTCCTGAGTTGTAAGGTATGAAGTTAAGACTTAAAGCTCGACCACGGCAGAAGAAAGAGGAAGGACGAAGGTCGTCCCCTATGCTTTTGTCATAGGCTCTCTACAGTACGCTATGCTGTGTACCGCACCTGAAGTGTGCCTTGCCATAAGTCAGTCAAGGGGTACAAGAGTGATCCAAGAATGGATCACAGGACAGCGGTCAAAGTTATCCTTAGTAACTAGTGGACTAAGGAATTTTCTCGATTATGGAGATGGTAAAAGAGTTCGTCGTAAAGGGTTACGCCGATGCAAACTTTGACACTAATCCAGATTATTCTGAGTAGTAAACTGGATTTGTGTAGTAGAACAGTTATTTGGAATAGCTCCAAATAGAACGTAGTAGCTGCATCTAGGAGATGACATAGAGATTTGTAAAGCACACACGGATCTAAAAGGTTCAGATCCGTTGACTATAACATCTCTCACAAGCATAACATGATCAAACCCAGAACTCATCGAGTGTCAATCACATGGTAATGTGAACTAGATTATTGACTCTAGTAAACTCTTTGGGTGTTAGTCACATGGGGATGTGACCTTGAGTGTTAATCACATATCGATGTGAACTGGATTATTGACTCTAGTGCAAGTGGGAGACTGTTGGAAATATGCCCTAGAGGCAATAATAAATTGATTATTATTATATTTCCTTGTTCATGATAATCGTTTATTATCCATGCTAGAATTATATTGATAGGAAACTCAGATACATGTGTGGATACATAGACAACACCATGTCCCTAGTAAGCCTCTAGTTGACTAGCTCGTTGATCAATAGATGGTTACGGTTTCCTGACCATGGACATTGGATGTCATTGATAATGGGATCACATCATTAGGAGAATGATGTGATGGACAAGACCCAATCCTAAGCCTAGCACAAGATCATGTAGTTCGTATGCTAAAGCTTTTCTAATGTTAAGTATCATTTCCTTAGACCATGAGATTGTGCAACTCCCGGATACCGTAGGAATACTTTGGGTGTGCCAAACTGTTGGAAATATGCCCTAGAGGCAATAATAAATTGGTTATTATTATATTTCCTTGTTCATGATAATCGTTTATTATCCATGCTAGAATTGTATTGATAGGAAACTCAGATACATGTGTGGATACATAGACAACACCATGTCCCTAGTAAGCCTCTAGTTGACTAGCTCGTTGATCAATAGATGGTTACGGTTTCCTGACCATGGATATTGGATGTCGTTGATAACGGGATCACATCATTAGGAGAATGATGTGATGGACAAGACCCAATCCTAAGCATAGCACAAGATTGTGTAGTTCGTATGCTAAAGCTTTTCTAATGTCAAGTATCATTTCCTTAGACCATGAGATTGTGCAACTCCCGGATACCGTAGGAATACTTTGGGTGTGCCAAACGTCACAACGTAACTGGGTGACTATAAAGGTGCACTACGGGTATATCCGAAAGTGTCTATTGGGTTGGCAGGAATCGAGACTGGGATTTGTCACTCCGTGTGACGGAGAGGTATCTCTGGGCCCACTCGGTAGGACATCATCATAATGTGCACAATGTTATCAAGGAGTTGATCACGGGATGATGTGTTACGGAATGAGTAAAGAGACTTGCCGATAACGAGATTGAACAAGGTATCGGGATACCGACGATCGAATCTCGGGCAAGTATCGTACCGCTAGACAAAGGGAATTGCATACGGGATTGATTAAGTCCTTGACATCGTGGTTCATCCGATGAGATCATCGTGGAACATGTGGGAGCCAACAGGGGTATCCAGATCCCGCTGTTGGTTATTGACCGGAGAGTCATCTCGGTCATGTCTGCATGTCTCCCGAACCCGTAGGGTCTACACACTTAAGGTTCGGTGACGCTAGGGTTATAGAGATATTAGTATGTGGTAACCCGAAAGTTGTTCGGAGTCCCGGATGAGATCCCGGACGTCACGAGGAGTTCCGGAATGGTCCGGAGGTAAAGATTTATATATGGGAAGTCTTGTTTTGGTCGCCGTAAAAGTTTCGCGCATTATCAGTATTGTACCGGGAGTGCCGAAAGGGGTCCGGGGGTCCACCAAGGGGGTCCACCTGCCCCGGGGGGCCACATGGGCTGTAGGGGTGTGCGCCTTGGCCTATATGGGCCAAGGGCAACAGCCCCAAGAGGCCCATGCGCCAAGAGATAAGGGAAAGGAAGAGTCCTAAAAGGGGAAGGCACCTCCTAGGTGCCTTGGGGAGGATGGACTCCTCCCTGGCCGCACCCTTCCTTGGAGGAAGGGCCAAGGCTGCGCCCCCCCTCTCCCTTGGCCCTATATATAGTGGGGGGAAGGGAGGGCAGCCGCACCTAAGCCCTGGCGCCTCCCTCTCCCTCGCGTGACACATCTTCCTCCTCCCGCATCGCTTGGCGAAGCCCTGTTGGAATCCCACTACTTCCACCACCACGCCGTCGTGCTGCTGGATCTCCATCAACCTCTCCTCCCCCCTTGCTGGATCAAGAAGGAGGAGACGTCGCTGCTCCGTACGTGTGTTGAATGCGGAGGTGCCGTCCGTTCGGCGCTAGGATCATCGGTGATTTGGATCACGACGAGTACGACTCCATCAACCCCGTTCTCTTGAACGCTTCCGCGCGCGATCTACAAGGGTATGTAGATCCACTCCTCCCTCGTTGCTAGATGACTCCATAGATTGATCTTGGTGACACGTAGGAAAATTTTGAATTATTGCTACGTTCACCAACAGTGGCATCATGAGCTAGGTCTATTGCGTAGATTCTATGCACGAGTAGAACACAAAGTAGTTGTGGGCGTTGATTTTGTTCAATATGCTTACCGTTACTAGTCCAATCTTGATTCGGCGGCATTGTGGGATGAAGCGGCCCGGACCAACCTTACACGTACGCTTACGTGAGACCGGTTCCACCGACAAACATGCACTAGTTGCATAAGGTGGCTGACGGGTGTCTGTCTCTCCCACTTTAGTCGGATCGGATTCGATGAAAAGGGTCCTTATGAAGGGTAAATAGCAATTGGCATATCACGTTGTGGTTTTTGCGTAGGTAAGAAACGTTCTTGCTAGAAACCCATAGCAGCCACGTAAAACATGCAAACAACAATTAGAGGACGTCTAACTTGTTTTTGCAGGGTATGCTATGTGATGTGATATGGCCAAGAAGAATGTGATGAATGATATGTGATGTATGAGATTGATCATGTTCTTGTAATAGGAATCACGACTTGCATGTCGATGAGTATGACAACCGGCAGGAGCCATAGGAGTTGTCTTAATTTATTTATGACCTGCGTGTCAACATAAACGTCATGTAATTACTTTACTTTATTGCTAACTGTTAGCTGTAGTAGTAGAAGTAATAGTTGGCGAGACAACTTCATGAAGACACGATGATGGAGATCATGGTGTCATGCCGGTGACGATGATGATCATGGAGCCCCGAAGATGGAGATCAAAAGGAGCAATATGATATTGGCCATATCATGTCACTATTTGATTGCATGTGATGTTTATCATGTTTATACATCTTATTTGCTTAGAACGACGGTAGTAAATAAGATGATCCCTCATTAAAATTTCAAGAAAATGTTCCCCCTAACTGTGCACCGTTGTGAAGGTTCGTTGTTTCGAAGCACCACGTGATGATCGGGTGTGATAGATTCTTACGTTCGAATACAACGGGTGTTGACGAGCCTAGCATGTACAGACATGGCCTCGGAACACATGCAAAACACTTAGGTTGGCTGGACGAGCCTAGCATGTACAGACATGGCCTCGGAACACAAGAGACCGAAAGGTCGAGCATGAGTCGTATGGTAGATACGATCAACATGAAGATGTTCACCGATGTTGACTAGTCCGTCTCACGTGATGATCGGACATGGCCTAGTTGACTCGGATCATGTAATCACTTAGATGACTAGAGGGATGTCTATCTGAGTGGGAGTTCATAAGATGAACTTAATTATCCTGAACATAGTCGAAAGGTCTTTGCAAATTATGTCGTAGCACACGCTTTAGTTCTACTGTTTAGATATGTTCCTAGAGAAAATTTAGTTGAAAGTTGATAGTAGCAATTATGCGGACTAGGTCCGTAAACTGAGGATTGTCCTCATTGCTTCATAGAAGGCTTATGTCCTTAATGCACCGCTCAGTGTGCTGAACCTCGAACGTCGTCTGTGGATGTTGCGAACATCTGACATACACATTTTGATAACTACATGATAGTTCAGTTAAACGGTTTAGAGTTGAGGCACCGAAGACGTTTTGAAACGTCGCGAAGCATATGAGATGTTTTGAGGGCTGAAATTGGGATTTCAGGCTCGTGCCCACGTCAAGAGGTATAAGGCCTCCGACGATTTTCTTAGCCTGCAAACTAAGGGAGAAAAGCTCAATTGTTGAGCTTGTGCTCAGATTGTCTGAGTACAACAATCATTTGAATCTAGTGGGAGTTGATCTTCCAGATGAGACAGTGATGTTTCTCCGAAGTAATTACCACCAAGCTGCTAGAGCTTCGTGATGAACTATAATGTATCGGGGACATATATGATGATCCTTGAGATATTCGCGATGTTTGACACCACAAAAGTAGAAATCAAGAAGGAGCATCAATTGTTGATGGTTGGTGAAACCACTAGTTTCAAGAAGGGCAAGGGCAAGAAGGGATACTTCATGAAACGGCAAATCAGCTGCTGTTCTAGTGAAGAAACCTAAAGTTGAACCCAAACCCGAGACTAAGTGCTTCTGTAATAAGGGGAACAGCCACTGGAGTAGAATTACCCTAGATACTTGGTAGATAAGAAGGCTGGCAAGGTCGATAGAAGTATATTGGATATACATTGTGTTGATGTGTACTTTACTAGTACTCCTAGTAGCACCTGGGTATTAGATACTGGTTCGGTTGCTAAGTGTTAGTAACTCGAAATAAAAGATAAGGAATAAACGGAGACTAGCTAAAGGTGAGCTAACAATATGTGTTGGAAGTGTTTCCAATGTTGATATGATCAAGCATCGCACGCTCCCTCTACCATCGAGATTGGTGTTAAACCTAAATAATTGTTATTTGGTGTTTGCGTTGAGCATAGACATGATTGGATTATGTCTATCGCAATACGGTTATTCATTTAAAGAGAATAATAGTTACTCTGTTTATTTGAATAATACCTTCAATGGTCTTGCACCTAAAATGAATGGTTTATTGAATCTCGATCGTAGTGATACACATGTTCATGCCAAAAGATATAAGATAGTAATGATAGTACCACCTACTTGTGGCACTGCCACGTAAGTCATATCGGTATAAAACGCATGAAGAAGCTCCATGTTGATGGATCTTTGGGCTCACTCGTTTTTGAAAAGTTTGAGACATGCGAACCATGTCTATTGGTGTATATGCATGAAGAAACTCCATGCAAATGGACCGTTTGGACTCACTTGATTTTGAATCACTTGAGACATGCAAATCATACCACATGGCAAGATGACTGAAAGCCTCATTATCAGTAAAATGAAACTAGAAAGCAACTTGTTGGAAGTAATACATTTTGATGTGTGCAGTCCAATGAGTGCTGAGGCGTGTAGTGGATATCGTTATGTTCTTACTTCACAGATGATTTGAGTAGATGTTGAGTATATTTACTTGATGAATCACGAGTCTAAATTATTGAAAGGTTCAAGTAATTTCAGGGTGAAGTTGAAAGATCGTCGTGACAAGAGGATAAAATATCTATGATATGATCATAGAGATGAATATCTGAATTACGAGTTTGGCACAGAATTAAGACATTGTGGAAATCGTTTCACAACTAATATAGCCTGGAACACCATAGTGTGATGGTGTGTCCGTACATCATAACTGCACCCTATTGGATATGATGCATACCATGATGTCTCTTATCGAATTACCACGATAGTTTATGGGTTAGGCATTAGAGACAACCACATTCACTTTAAATAGGGCACCACATAATTCCGATGAGATGACACCGTATGAACTATGGTTTAGAGAAACCTAAGCTGTCATTTCTTAAAAGTTTGGGGCTGCGACGCTTATGTGAAAAAGTTTCAGGCTGATAAGCTCGAACCCGAAGCGGATAAATGCATCTTCATAGGACACCCAAAAACAGTTGGGTATACCTCCTGTCTCAGATTCGAAAGCAATAAGGAATTGTTTCTAGAATCGGGTCCTTTCTCGAGGAAAAGTTTCTCTCGAAAGAATTGAGTGGGAGGATGGTGGAGACTTGATGAGGTTATTGAACCGTCTCTTCAACTAGTGTGTGGCAGGGCACAGGGAGTTGTTCCTGTGGCACCTACACCAATTGAAGTGGAAGCTTATGATAGTGATCATGAAACTTCAGATCAAGTCACTACCAAACCTCGTGGGATGACAAGGATGCATACTACTTCAGAGTGGTACGTAATCCTGTCTTGGAAGTCATGTTGCTAGACAACAATGAACCTATGAGCTATGGAGAAGCGATGGTGGGCCTGGATTCCAAAATGGCCCGAGGCCATATAATCCGAGAGAGGATCCATATATGAAAACAAAGCGTAGACTTTGGCAGAACAACTCGATGGTCGTAAGGCTGTTGAGTACGGATGGATTTTAAAAGGAAGACGGACAATGATGGTAAATGTCACCATTAAGAAAGGTCGACTTGTCGTTAAGAAGTTTCCCGACAAGTTCAAGGAGTTGACTACGGTGAGACTTTCTCACTCGTAGCGATGCTAAGAGTCTGTTGGAATTATATTAGCGATTACTACATTATTTATGAAATCTTGCAGATAGGATGTCAAAACATTGTTTCCTCGACGATTTTCTTGAGGAAAGGTTGTATGTGATACAACCGGAAGGTTTTGTCAATCCTGAAAGATGCTAATAAGTATGCAAAGCTCCAGCAATCCTTCTGAGGATTGGAGTAAACATCTTGGAGTTGGAATGTACGCTTTGATGAGATGATCAAAGATTTTGGGTTTATATAAAGTTTATGAGAAACTTGTATTTCCAAAGAAGTGAGTGGGAGCACTATAGAATTTCTGATGAGTATATGTTGTTGACATATTGTTGATCAGAAATGATGTAGAATTTCTGGAAAGCATATAGGGTTATTTGAAAAGTGTTTTTCAATGGAAAACCTGGATTAAGCCACTTGAACATTGAGCATCAAGATCTATAAGGATAGATCAAAACGCTTAATGGTACTTTCAAATGAGCACATACCTTGACATGATCTTGAAGGTGTTCAAGATGGATCAGTCAAAGAAGGAGTTCTTTCCTGAGTTGTAAGGTATGAAGTTGAGACTTAAAGCTCGACCACGGCATAATAGAGAGAAAGGACGAAGGTCGTCCCCTATGCTTAGACATAGGCTCCATAGTATGCTATGCTGTGTACCGCACCTGATGTGTGCCTTGCCACATGTCCGGCAAGAGGGTACAAAGGTGATCAAGGAGTGGATCACCAGACAACGGTCAAAATTGTCCTTGGAGAAAATAAGGACATGTTTCTCGATTATGGAGGTGATAAAGAGTTCGGCGTAAAGGGTTACATCGATGCAAGCTTTAACACCTATCCGAATGACTCTGAGTAGCAAACCGGATGCGTATAGTGGAGCAACCATTTGGAATAGCTCCAAGTGGAACGTGGTAGCAGCATCTACGATATGACATAGAGATTTGCGAAGTACATACGGATCTGAATGTTGCAGACCTGTTGACTAAAACCTCTCTCACAAGCATAACATGATCAAACCCAGAACTCATTGAGTGTCAATCACATAGTGATGTGAACTAGATTATTGACTCTAGTAAACTCTTTGGATGTTGGTCACATGGCGATGTGACCTATGAGTGTTAATCACATGGCAATGTGAACTAGATTATTGACTCTAGTGCAAGTGGGAGACTGTTGGAAATATGCCCTAAAGGCAATAATAAATTGGTTATTATTATATTTCCTTGTTCATGATAATCGTTTATTATCCATGCTAGAATTGTATTGATAGGAAACTCAGATACATGTGTGGATACATAGACAACACCATGTCCCTAGTAAGCCTCTAGTTGACTAGCTCGTTGATCAATAGATGGTTACGGTTTCCTGACCATGGACATTGGATGTCGTTGATAACGGGATCACATCATTAGGAGAATGATGTGATGGACAAGACCCAATCCTAAGCATAGCACAAGATCGTGTAGTTCGTATGCTAAAGCTTTTCTAATGTCAAGTATCATTTCCTTAGACCATGAGATTGTGCAACTCCCGGATACCGTAGGAATACTTTGGGTGTGCCAAACGTCACAACGTAACTGGGTGACTATAAAGGTGCACTACGGGTATATCCGAAAGTGTCTGTTGGGTTGGCAAGAATCGAGACAGGGATTTGTCACTCCGTGTGACGGAGAGGTATCTCTGGGCCCACTCGGTAGGACATCATCATAATGTGCACAATGTGATCAAGGAGTTGATCACGGGATGATGTGTTATGGAACGAGTAAAGAGACTTGCCGGTAACGAGATTGAACAAGGTATCGGGATACCGACGATCGAATCTCGGGCAAGTATCGTACCGCTAGACAAAGGGAATTGCATACGGGATTGATTAAGTCCTTGACATCGTGGTTCATCCGATGAGATCATCGTGGAACATGTGGGAGCCAATAGGGGTATCCATATCCCGCTGTTGGTTATTGACCGGAGAGTCATCTCGGTCATGTCTGCATGTCTCCCGAACCCGTAGGGTCTACACACTTAAGGTTCGGTGACGCTAGGGTTATAGAGATATTAGTATGCGGTAACCCGAAAGTTGTTCGGAGTCCCGGATGAGATCCCGGACGTCACGAGGAGTTCCGGAATGGTCCGGAGGTAAAGATTTATATATGGGAAGTCTTGTTTTGGTCGCCGGAAAAGTTTCGCGCATTATCGGTATTGTACCAGGAGTGCCGAAAGGGGTCCGGGGGTCCACCAAGGGGGTCCACCTGCCCCGGGGGGCCACATGGGCTGTAGGGGTGTGCGCCTTGGCCTATATGGGCCAAGGGCAACAGCCCCAAGAGGTCCATGCGCCAAGAGATAAGGGAAAGGAAGAGTCCTAAAAGGGGAAGGCACCTCCTAGGTGCCTTGGGGAGGATGGACTCCTCCCTGGCCGCACCCTTCCTTGGAGGAAGGGCCAAGGCTGCGCCCCCCCCCTCTCCCTTGGCCCTATATATAGTGGGGGGAAGGGAGGGCAGCCGCACCTAAGCCCTGGCGCCTCCCTCTCCCTCCCGTGACACATCTCCCTCCTCCTGCAGCGCTTGGCGAAGCCCTGTTGGAATCCCGCTACTTCCACCACCACGCCGTCGTGCTGCTGGATCTCCATCAACCTCTCCTCCCCCCTTGCTGGATCAAGAAGGAGGAGACGTCGCTGCTCCGTACGTGTGTTGAACGCGGAGGTGTCGTCCGTTCGGCGCTAGGATCATCGGTGATTTGGATCACGACGAGTACGACTCCATCAACCCCGTTCTCTTGAACGCTTCCGCGCGCGATCTACAAGGGTATGTAGATCCACTCCTCCCTCATTGCTAGATGACTCCATAGATTGATCTTGGTGACACGTAGGAAAATTTTGAATTATTGCTACGTTCACCAACACAAACGTCACAACGTAACTAGGTGGCTATAAAGGTACACTACAGGTATCTCCGAAAGTGTCTGTTGGGTTGGCACGAATCGAGACTGGGATTTGTCACTCCGTGTAAACGGAGAGGTATCTCTGGGCCCACTCGGTAGGACATCATCATAATGTGCACAAATGTGATCAAGGAGTTGATCACGGGATGATGTGTTACGGAACGAGTAAAGAGACTTGGCCGGTAACGAGATTGAACAAGGTATCGGGATACCGACGATCAAATCTCGGGCAAGTATCATACCGATAGACAAAGGGAATTGTATACGGGATTGATTAAGTCCTTGGCATCGTGGTTCATCCGATGAGATCGTCGTGGAGCATGTGGGAGCCAACATGGGTATCCAGATCCCGCTGTTGGTTATTGACCGGAGAACGTCTCGGTCATATCTGCATGGTTCCCGAACCTGTAGGGTCTACACACTTAAGGTTCGATGACGCTAGGGTTATAAAGGAAGTTTGTATGTGGTTACCGAATGTTGTTCGGAGTCCCGGATGAGATCCCGGACGTCACGAGGAGTTCCGGAATGGTCCGGAGGTAAAGATTTATATATGGAAAGTCCTGTTTTGGTCTCCGGAAAAGTTTCGGGGTTTATCGGTAACGTACCGGGACCACCGGGAGGGTCCCGGGGGTCCACCAAGTGGGGCCACCAGCCCCGGAGGGCTATATGGGCCAAGTGTGGGAGGGGACCAGCCCCAGGTGGGCTGGTGCGCCCCCCCCCCCCCACCAAGGCCCAAGGCGCAAGGGAGTGGGAAAGGGGGGCAAACCCTAGGGCAGATGGGCCCTAAGGCCCACCCTGGTGCGCCTCCCCCTCTCCCCTCCCCTTGGCCGCCCCTAGATGGGATCTAGGGGGCTGCCGCCATCCCTAGGGAGGGAACCCTAGGTGGGGGCGCAGCCCTTCCCCTTCCCCTATATATACTTGAGGTTTGGGCTGCCCACAACACACGAGTTCCTCTCTATCTTGGCGCAGCCCTACCCCTCTCTTTCTCCTCATATCTCGCGGTGCTTGGCGAAGCCCTGCTGGATCACCACGCTCCTCCACCACCACCACGCTGTTGTGCTGTTGCTGGATGGAGTCTTCCTCAACCTCTCCCTCTCTCCTTGCTGGATCAAGGCATGGGAGACGTCATCGGGCTGTACGTGTGTTGAACGCGGAGGTGCCATCCGTTCGGCACTAGGATCTCCAGTGATTTGGATCACGACGAGTACGACTCCTTCAACCCCGTTCTCTTGAACGCTTCCGCTTAGCGATCTACAAGGATATGTAGATGCACTCTCCTTCCCCTTGTTGCTGGTCTCTGCATAGATAGATCTTGGTGACACGTAGGAAAATTTTGAATTTCTGCTACGTTCCCCAACAATTTATTTATTACATCAATGCATGTATACAATGTGATAGTATGTGGATGACACATAAGCTGCTAAAATTTAATTGGGTTGTGACATAATTCCACATAAGAAGTGGCGGCTGGTTTGACCAAGTCCCAGGACGTCCAAAGAGTTGTCCATTTACATCCTGGCCTGCTCCGGTTCCTTATCATCTCGTCGCCGATCTCGTGGACTTGATGAAGCCATGCTAATTTGCGACCCACTGAAACAAGAACGCAGATAAAATCTCAATCACTTCGAATGGACATTGTGCACCAGAACTAACTGTACGAGGAAGCCAAAGCCTATGCTTTGATCTACCACCAACTTAGTGAATCATACATATTTTGGTTTCATTAGTGAATTATACATATTTTGGTTTCCAGCTTTATGTTCGGTTCATCTTATGTCCTACCAGTTTTTGGCAACCATTAACATTTAACCATACAAAGATATTGGTCGGAGATTTCTTAGCCTCCTTTCGGCCAAATTTCCGGCAAGAGTTGTGGCGATGTTGTGAGATATGTGAACGACTTTTCATAGACTACACAACTTTGTCAATCTCAAGATCTGTCGACTTAGACTCGAGGTGCTCAAAGGGATAGGATTTGTGTGCGTATATTCATAGGGGTGAGTGAGCATGCACGTTGTGAGCGTCCTCATCTGAATTATGTTTCTCTAAAAAAAATGCCAACGACCATGCACGGTCTAGAATACCATAGAATGCCAAATTTTGCCAGGCACATGTGGCCACCAACCAAAATATCCTTGGTCTCTTCATTCACCGAAGGTGATTTGGATGATAACATGTTGATTTGGTAGACGTGGGAGTTCTTCAAGGCAGCTAGCACAATACACCTAGCTATTGGATGCTTTTAGTTTCCATGTCTCGGTTATAAAGTGAATTTTATTTCACACGCTCAGTGAGATTTATTGATTTGGTAGACGTGGGAGTTCTTGAAGGCAGCTAGCACAATACACACCAAGCTATTGGATGCTTTTAGTCTCCATGTCTCGGTTATAAAGTGAATTTCATTTCATATGCTCAGTGAGATTTATCTATGGCATGAGACCAGCCAAAATTCCCATCATATGGCACTA
>NC_057797.1:757656245-757658426 GCF_018294505.1 Triticum aestivum | reverse complement strand
TTTGTCAACATTTCTTAAGAAAGTTGCTAATCATTTTTTTCTCAAATTTTAAATAGAATAATCGGCACTGCACGAGTACTGATAGACTTACAGTATGATCTTAAGATGCACCACTAGAACTATAATTATATTACAGCAGAAGAGTACAACTCAGAAAGTAAAGGTTTGATTGAAGTGTGATTCAAGTTTTATGACTACATGTGTTTCATCACGCATTTTCACATGCATTTCTTGCTACATCACAACTAACACCAACCACATATAACATTTGTTAGTTTTCAACTGAAGTTTATATTCGCATTTTCTCAGTGACCACCCAAAGAACATACTACATGAATGAATGCTAAACTCACACTTCTAGAATGACACCCCATCCTATATATATGTACGTTTTGAGGAACTTGCATTACATGTAGATCGAGAGAGAGATAGTCCTTGCCATTGTGCAATGCTGCGCTTACATATATTTCCCTCTTTTGTTCAATGTACTGGTGAGCATTGAGATATTGGAGGAAAACAAAGAAAAAGAAGGAATTGCCTTCGTTTCATCTTTCATTAGCCGGGACAACCAACTCGCTACTTGTGCTACATCGCCGAAGCCTTTCTATCAGATTGCGGCAATTGTCTCACCGCTGGAAGATGAGTATAGCATACTAGAGAACCCTACGAAGTACAACGTTTTGCATTGCCTAGCTACCAAGCAATCCGTTGGGTTCTCACTGCCGCTATTGTTATTGCGTATCTTGTGAAGATTTACCCAATTTCTCCGCTCCTGTTGTTCTTAACCCAACACCCTCCAATCAGCGTCATTCTGCACCTCTCAAAATTAATGGAGCAATGGAATTCATGCCATCGGAAGCTGCTCCTTTTCTTTCTCGCGTGGCACAAGACTTGTAAATTAGTGAAAACAAGGAATTTTGAGACGCTCATGTTCTACCCCTTGGAGCGGAGCAAAGAGAAGTACATTTGGACTAGAACTTTCAGAGAAATTATTTACTGTATGAGGTTGCTTCATCACAAATAAAATTCTACTCTACCAGACAGTTCATATGTTCTTCATCAGAAAATGTATGGCCCAAAGTGACGGTGCGGTTCCTCTCAGAGCTCTCCTAGTCAAAGGGAATCCCGATCCCAATCCAACGCAAGTGGTCACTATTGCTAGATACCCATCCAGGTACAGTAAACGCACTATTAATACAGAGTGGCAGTGTCTTTGTTCTCGCACGCACACACCCTCCGCGACACCGTAAACCCAGGCGTCCCCGGCGACTCCTCAGTCCCTTAGTCCAATTCTACATTGATGTTTGCAGGTGGTGTTCGTGATATTTGACCCGATGGACAAAAATAAGCGATGCATGTTTTATTTTATGTATCTTGTCCTTTTGATTAAGTTCAGCTCGTTTTGGCAGGGCGTTGCTTTGAGATTACTTTTGTAGATTATGATTAATGTGCTAGTTTACCTTTTTATTCAACATATGTAATTTAATACTCAAATTTAAAATTGAATACCTCAATTGAATCAAAGAGTTTCAAAATTCAGGAACATGGTGAATTAAAATAATCAAATTGGAGAGCTCCTTGAGAAATTGTTGACCCAGTCAAAATCGAGTTACCAAATTCTAAATTGAAGACCTCAGTTAATTGTGAGGCCTTGAAAATTTGGAAACATAGTGTATAATATAAAAGAGAGAGTTTAGAGAAATCATTGATCTCGTCAAAATAGGGTGACCAAATTCTAAATTAATGACCCGGACTAATTGTGAGGTCTTAAAAACTAGGAAGCACAATTTATAGTTTAAAATTATTGAATGAGAGGGCTTTGCAAAATTGTTGACCCGGTTAAAATCGGGTGACTCAACTCCAATTGGAGACCTCAATTGAATAGAGGTTCTTTAAACCTAGGAATCACAGTTTATAGTTTAAAAATATTGAATGAGAGGGCTTTGCAAAATTGTTGACCCGGTTAAAATCGGGTGACTCAACTCCAATTGGAGACCTCAATTGAATATATGTTCTTTAAACCTAGGAAGCACAATTCATAGTTTAAAAAAATTGAATGAGAGGGCTTTGCGAAATTGTTGACCCGGTTAAAATCGGGTGACTCGACTCCAATTGGAGACCTTAATTGAATATAGGTTCTTTAAAACTAGGAAGCATAGTTTACAGTTTAAAAATATTGAA
>NC_057797.1:757647206-757655867 GCF_018294505.1 Triticum aestivum | reverse complement strand
ACCTGGTTAAAATCGGGTGACTCAACTCCAATTGGAGACCTTAATTGAATATAGGTTCTTTAAAACTAGGAAGCATAGTTTACAGTTTAAAAATATTGAATGAGAGGGGTTTGCAAAATTGTTGACCCGGTTAAAATCGGGTGACTCAACTCCAATTGGAGACCTCAATTGAATATAGGTTCTTTAAAACTAGGAAGCACATTTTATAGTTTAAAAATATTGAATGAGAGGGGTTTGCAAAATTGTTGACCTGGTTAAAATCGGGTGACTCAACTCCAATTGGAGACCTCAATTGAATATAGGGTCTTTAAAACTAGGAAGCATAGTGTTATAGAGGATTTCTTAAGACGGGGGAGTTCTCCTTCTGAATTGGTTAACATACCTTCATGTTTGTTAAGATAGTTGCCAGTCTTTTTTCCCCTCAATTTTTTAATAAAATAATTGACATTCCAATAGACTTAGCAAGTGTTTGATGGTTGGAAACTGAAGTGTGATTCGAGTTCTATGACTACATGTGTTTCATCACATTTTTCACATGCATTTCTCGCTACGTCACAACCAACACCTATAACATTTGTTAGCTTTAGACTGTAGACTGTAGTTTATATTCACAATCTTTTAGTAACCACCCAAAAAACATAGTACATGAATGAATGCTAAACTCACACTTGTAGAATGACACCCCCATCCTATATATATGTACGTTTTGAGGAACTTCCCTCTTGATCGAGAGAGATAGTCCTTTCCGTTGTGTAATGTCGGGCTTACATTTAATTCAATGTATTTGTGAGCTTTGAGATATTGGAGGTAAACAAAGAAAAAGAAGGAATTGCATTCTTCCCTCAACGTTGCTATACACATGACGTCTATGCACGATTTATGGACGATACTAATAATCAAGCCGTTGGTGTCATCAAGCCTCTTTGCAGGACACCGTTCGATTGCACATGGTGCATGCATCGTCCATTCACCAGTCGTCCGCGAAGTAGTTTCGTTCTTCCCTTGCTGCGTTAGTGGTGCCATCCAACTTGCTACTTGTGCTGCATCGCCGACCTCTTTCCATGAGATTGCAATGATTGTCTGTCCGCGTGGAGACGGGTATAGCATACTAAACAACCCCACAAAGTACATCGTTTTGCATTGCCTAGATACCAAGCTATTGGACACTTCTTCATTGGAGCTATTGTCATTGTGCATCTCGTGAAGATTCAGTCTTTTTCTCCGGCGGCTCTGTTGTTCTTAACCCAACACCCTCCAATCGGCGTCATTGCGCACTCCTCGAAATTAATGAAGCAATGGAATTCCTGCTCTCGGTAGTTTTCTCGTTTCTTTTTTGTGTGGCTCAAGATTTGTAAAGGAATTTGAGACGCTCATGTTCTATCCCTTGGAGTGGAGCGAAGAGAAGTACATTTGGACTAAAACTTTCAGAGAGAAAATGTATGAGGTTGCTTTACCCCAAATAAAATTCTACTAGTACGTACGTACTAGAGATAGTTCATATGTTCTTCATCAAAAAATGTATGGCCCAGAGTCACGGGCGCGGTTGCTCTCACTCTCGGAGCTCTCTAGTCAACGGGAATCCTGATCCCAATCCAACGCAAGTGGTCACTGTTGCCAGATACCCGTCCAGGTTCAGAGCACGCACTACTAATACAGAGCGGCAGCGTCTCTGTTCCTGCACACACTCTCCACGACACCGTAAACCCCGGCCCCTCCGGCGATTCCCCACTCTCTCAGCCCCGATCCACTCCGCCGCCGCGCCAGCTCGCCATGGCTGCCGCCGACGAGGCGCAGGGCTTCCGCCCGCTGGACGAGGCGTCGCTGGTGGCCTACATCCGGGCGACCCCGGCGCTGGCCGCCAGCCTCGGCGGCCGCGTCGACGACCTCGCCGTCAAGGAGGTCGGCGACGGCAACCTCAACTTCGTCTACATCGTCTCCTCCGACGCCGGCTCCGTCGTCGTCAAGCAGGTCCGTCCCCCGTCCCCCTCTCCCCCCTCCCCGTCCCATCCGGCTCTGACTCTGATCGGAATCAGGCGCTGCCGTACATCCGCTGCGTGGGGGACTCGTGGCCGATGACGAGGGAGCGGGCCTACTTTGAGGCCTCCGCGCTGCGGGAGCACGGCCGCCTCTGCCCGGACCACGTCCCGGAGGTCTACCACTTCGACCGCGCCATGTCGCTCATCGGGATGCGCTACATCAAGCCGCCCCACATCATCCTCCGCAAGGGCCTCATCGCCGGCGTCGAGTACCCCCTCCTCGCCGAGCACATGTCCGACTACATGGCCAAGACCCTCTTCTTCACCTCCCTCCTCTACAACTCCACCACCGAGCACAAGAAGCAAGGTCGGCTGCTCTGCTATGCTGAATTCTTCTGCCTGTAAATGGGGGAAAATGTGAAATTTATGGCATGTCTTGATGTGAATTGCAGTTGCTCGCTACTGCGAGAACGTGGAGATGTGCAGGCTCACGGAGCAGGTCGTCTTCTCGGACCCATACATGGTCTCCAAATACAATCGCTGGAACTCGCCATTCCTCGACAAGGACGCCGAGGCGGTGCGAGAGGATGATGGGCTGAAGTTGGAGATTGCTGAATTGAAGTCGATGTAATCGGCTAGCTCTGAATTTATGCAGATTGGTTGGTGCTGCGTATGTTGTGTTTCTTATCTGAATTTTGCACTGCAGGTTTATCGAGAGAGCCCAGGCCCTGATTCATGGAGATCTCCATACTGGTTCCATCATGGTGACCCCAGATTCCACTCAAGTGATTGATCCGGAATTTGCCTTCTACGCGCCGATGGGTTACGACATTGGGGCCTTCTTGGGGAACCTGATTCTGGCGTACTTTGCACAGGATGGGCATGCTGATCAAACGAATGACCGTAAAGTATGTATCACAGTATTATGGCCTTTTAACCATATCTTGCTGGCACCTATTTTTACTTCAATAGTAGAGTATGGCATGCTGTTTCTGTGGTAGGCCTTTTATGTTAACTAATACTCCCTCCGTTCCTAAATATTTTTCTTTCTAGAGATTTCAACAAGTGGCTACATACGGAGCAAAATGAGTGAATCTACACTCTAAAATATGTCTATATACATCCGTATGTGTTAGTCCATTTGAAATCTCTAAAAAGACTTATACTCCCTCCGCCCCGAAATACTTGTCGGAGAAATGGATGAATCTAGACGTATTTTAGCTATAGATACATCCAATTTTATCCATCTCTCCGACAAGTATTTTGGGACGAAGGGAGTATTTAGGAACGGAGGGAGTATGTTTCTTTAATGCGCTCCTGTGTGATTACTGATTACCTTATCCACCATTTACTATTTATTTAGAAATTCTTTATTAGGATAAATGTTTGAAATATGTCTTTTTTGAAAGAAGGCATATACCCAGCTTAAGGAATATGAGGCTCCTCTGTACTAGAAGAATGAATAATTAATACCGTAGGATGATGAAGATGCTGTAGCTATCATATGGCGGAGGGTGGTTGACTGAAAGAGCATATCACCTCAAATAATTGCCTTGTTTGGGATAACCTGCCTTATTATAAGTCCGTAAGCATCTCTAGCATCTTCAGTATTACTTCATGGCTGTTGCAGAAGTGTCAGTTTATGATATAACACATCCTTCCAAGACATATTTCTTCTTGTCCCAGTAATCAAATAGGCACTTTGACTGCCCACCTTTTGCAGGCTTATAAGCAATGGATATTGAAGACCATCGAAGAATCATGGAATTTGTTCCAGCAGAAATTTTTGGGACTCTGGAATAAACACAAAGATGGGAATGGGGAGGCATACCTGCCTGCCATATACAACAACCCGGAGCTTTTGAGCGATGTACAGAAGAAGTACATGACAGGTCTACTTCATGATAGTCTTGGATTTGGTTCAGCCAAAATGATCAGGTAATTACTTACTCAATTTCTGAATATATCAGTTATTTGTTGAATGTAATCTACTCCTGACTACGGTAATACATCAAAGCTTCTCTATAACTGAAACGACTCAGAGGTGTATTAAGCTAGTCCAATGCATAGTTTTCAGATTTCAGTTCTGATATGGCATCCTGTTTCCATAATGCTATGCAGTGACAAATAAGCATAAATAGCTTACAAAATGTACCCTGTTAAGGACTAAAAATCTCATTTGACCCGGAAGACCAGCCTTAATGATTGCAGCACAAAACAAAAATTGATCAAATGTGCTTCAGGAATGCTATGCAGTGAAAAAAATAAGCATAATAGCTTACCAAATGTACCCTGTTCAGAACTAAAAATCACATTAGACATTGATTTCATACTGCGCACATATTCTCGTGTCTTATGCATGCTGGACTCTTGACTAAAAATCATCGACTTTTGTTGCCTATACTCTCTTCCCTGTGCAGGAGAATTGTTGGAATTGCCCATGTCGAGGATTTTGACTCAATTGAGGATGCCAGCAAGAGAGCATCATGTGAGCGCCGTGCGCTTGATTGTGCCAAGGCAATCCTGAAGGGGCGACGCCAATTTGAGAGCATCGAGCAGGTTATTGTGCATGTCCAATCAGTAAATCATGACTGAGAAAACCAGCCGTCTGTTCTGCGTTTCCAGTTGAGGAGACCTCGGTTGATTGTTATTGGGATTGAGTACCCACGCTCAAGTATCGAGATGTGCTGCTCTTTGTAAAACATCCATGGGTCAGTGTGGCTTATATGTATTGTGTAGTGGGCTGCCTTCAGAGATACCTATACTTGGGTCGAGAACATCCTGTGTGTATTTCTAGTGCAAGGCAGGCTGCCTTGCAGCATAGCTGCGAGTTGAATAACAGAATGTACAATGTATCTCAACGTTGTACAATTATCCATAGATACAGGCGCGGTCGCCACCAATAAAACCCTATCTGGGGTAAGGGTTTGGCCAAGCTGATTGTTTGTACTGTAACACCTGTTGGTTGATGTTAGCCTGGCTAAATTACACATTTATATTTGAGAAATATAAAAAGAAGAGCACAAAAAATAACCAAGATAATGATAAATATTAGCACATTCACAGGAAGCTGGCATGGATTCATATAATATAGGTCTAGCCAACATAAATTCTGATAAACTTACTCATCTCCTACCAAATACGTACTTAGCATCCAGTGCAATGGCACTGGAGGCTTTGGCGATCAAAGATGGGGTGCAGTTGGCTTTGTGACCTCGGCCTGCACAAAGTTATTATTGAATCTGATGCTTTGCAGATAGTGAATATGTGGAAAGCAAAATCATATGATCGATCAGAGATTGCAGCGACACTGTATGAAGTTCTGGAGCTTACTGCTAACATGGAACACTTCCAACTTCAGTTTACTAAGAGAGAAGCAAATGAGCTCGCACATCTTTGCGCAAAGCAGGCTAATCCAGTTAGATGTAGATGTTTATGGATTAACTATGTTCCTGTGTTCCTTGTAGCTTGTATCAGCAAGGACAATGCTTGTGTTTAATATATACAGGTTTTTACCCCGCAAAAAAAAAAGACACATGGTCAGGCAGGGAGGTAAATTGTTCTGCTCTTCGTTCCCAAACCGTTGCCTTTGTTTACGTCTCCACCCGCCTTCGGATGGTGCACGATCAAACATCAGGAGCTAGGATTTTACCACCGAAGAGATGTTCTCCAGTAATAACCAAGCTGAACTACTGAATCCACCCGACAAATCCAAAGCTTGACAAGGAACCACACCTCCGGAATCCAAGCTTGACAAGGGATTTTATGAGAGAACCCAAGCTCATTGACACTCCAGATCCATGCTGCCTCCAAGGCTTTACTGGCTCTAAGACACCATTTGCCCGGAACTAACTATCGCTGACTGAATTTAACACTAGAATTTCAGAGATTCAGAGGAAGTTTGGCTTGATTTGCTAGGTTTATATTGCCAAAGGGCACTAGAAGCTAGGGTTACAACCCAATCACAACATGATAGTCCAAAACGGAAGGAAATGGTGGTTTTATAGCCATTACACCCAGCGCCCAGGTGAAAAGCAGGCCAAAAGAAATAAAAACTGGAAGCTGCATTCCATTACCACTCTGATACTCCTACCTGTGGTGAAAAGAATGATTTTTTTTTTTAATTTTCAATTGCAAGTGCTCAGTTTTAACTTAGTTACAACATTGTAAGTGACTTGAATATGAAGAGCTTGTACTTGACCAAACTGCTACTCCCTCCGTCCCATAATATAAGATTGTTTTTTACACTACACTAGTGTAAAAGACGCTCTTATATTATGGGACGGAGGTAGTCGTATTTTACTATTTTTGTTCATTACCAAACTGTAGTTACTTGAAATCAACTCTGGAAACTGAACCGGTATTACTATATACCATATGATCTACTTAGTCTTGTTTCTACCTAGAAGATTGGATTGGATTCTTCAGCTAGCACAACAGTTCAAAATTAACATCAAACAATTATATGGTCAGCAGCAAATCTGAATACTAGATGCAAATGGTCCAGAATAACACCAGGGAGTTAAAAATTAGGGTACGTTTCATCATACAATAATATGGATTATTTAAGCTGACTTAGCACTGGAAGAGTCAGTACTCCTTGCTGTAAACAGGGAGCAGTAACGCTACACTGATAGATAGCAAATTAAGTGCCATAATGCATGCCTGCATACACTAGCTAAAGTTGAGAATGACTAGCTGAATCATTCAGAGCACCTCCTCGATCCTCTGATGGTTGTTGAACATGTAACGACCGGATTTGTGCTTGATCATACGGAGGCCACGGATCAGCCCTTTGCCTTTGCCTTTGCCGCCATTCTCGCTGCCACTACTGTGGTCATTGTCTTTGATGGCACCATTTCTGCTATTCTTGCCTTTGCCGTTGCCGTTGCTGTAGGCTACTTCCATACCAGTGAAGAGGGCGAATTGCTTTTCAAGACACATCTCGTTGGATTCCTTGTCGAATTGCATGTCATCCAAGAAGTCCACGACCATGAACTTGCCAGAACCAAGGCTGATGACCCTGGGCTTGAAAAATTGGTTTGGCTGCCACTCCTCTGGCAGGTCATCGTGCACCCAGATCCGCATCTTCTCTGGCGGCGGCTCCTCCCCTCCGACGACGCCAGAGAGGTCAGCAGCGCAGGGGAGGCCGTCTGCGACGCCGAACCAGAGTCCAAGCTCAGGGACGTAATCTGCCTTGCCATGGAAGGGCATGAGCCAGTCGCCAGCTTTGCTCCACTGGCGAGTCGCCATGTGGAAGCAGTAGGTGCCATCGCCCTCTGGGCCAGAGATGGAGAAGCAGATGGTGTCGCCGACGAGGGCGTGACCATAGACGAAGGCATTCCTGTGGTGCGTGATCCACGGGGGCAGCGGGAGGATGTCGCAGTGCCAGAACCTGTGAGACGCGAGGGACGTGGTGATCCCCCTCCACACCAGGGCCTCGAACTGCGGGCGTACGTCCGCCTTGTTGGGATGGAGGACGCTATCGATGATGTAGAGGTCGCCTGCGTCTTCGCCGTCAAGGAGGTGTAAGTTCGTGGGAGGGACGGAGATGGTCAGCGGCGCCTCCTTGTACCCGTGGAGGCTTGGCATGGAATCGATGTAGCGGGAGTGCCTGGGGACTTGGCCGTCCTGGGTATCGTTGTAGTGGGGGCTATTGACGATGTTGAAGCGTATCATGCGGTTCCCGCGGTCGACCATGACGACCTTGCTCTCCGAGGCGGTTGGCAAGAAATGAACGCAGCGAGGAGACCGGATGGAGTAGGAGACTTCCGGTGGCTTTATGACCAGCTCGGTTTTTGGCGGATCGATCTTGGGCGCCGCCGCCTCCGCCGTCGCCAGATCGGTGTTGCAGATCCTTGTCCTGCTGGTGGCCTCGGCCTGGGCTGGCGTCAGTGTTGGCAGCACCTTGCCATGAGCGGCCGCCTCTTGTGCCGTCGGGTGGAAAAACTTCACCTTGGAGAGCTCCAGGTTCAGGCGCCGCAGCGAATACGCGCGTTTGACCCCTTCGAACAACCCCAGGTTCAGGATCCGCCGCATGCTGCCGCTCATCCTCCTCCCTCTGACGATCACCTGCGCCTGCGATGGAGGGTAACAAGTAGTAGAATAAGGACAAGCAAATCGAAGCAAGTTGACACAGATCTACAGGCGGCGGCGGGAGCAGAGGGGCAGAGCGGCGGCGGCACCTGTTGGAGGCGAAAACATGTTTTAGAGCCTATGCACCCGGGTACTCCTTATCCAACCACTCATTCCTGCATCACGATTCGTGCAAATAATTTTCTCTTTTTTGTTTCTCTCATATAGAACATGTATTTTGTACTTCAACTTTGCAGCACAACAAAACTTTCTATGTAGAATGTGGGATAAAACTTACAGATTTTTTGGTCCAACATAAATATACAAAATGAGATTTATTTGATTAAAAAATCTTATTTTTCATATTTATGTCGGACAAAAAAATCTAAAAGTTTTATCTCACATTCTAGTTACAAAGTTATGTTGTACTGCAAAGTTTGAAGTTCAAGACATGTTTTATATGATAGGAACAAAAAAGAGAAAATTCCATGTAATAAGATAGTTGTGTAGCACAGATCTCAAAGCAACATTGGAGTGTTAGGATAGTGAGGCCCGGGTGCATAAGCTCACAAAATCTGCATTCCTGTTGGAGGAGGTACAATAGAGGGGG
>NC_057797.1:757644259-757646997 GCF_018294505.1 Triticum aestivum | reverse complement strand
AGGATCATCCATCCAGACCCTACTGGTCTGGAATTTAGCTAACTGGGCCAGTTCATGGGCTACAGAATTTGTTTCCCTATTCGCATACTCATACTTAACCCTAACAAAGTCTGACTCCATAGAAAAACAATCATGATAAATCGCTGCAGCAGTAGGCCTCTCGTTCTTCATAATTTCTATTAATTCACTATTATCAAAACTCACAACAACTCTATTACAGCCCATGGATTCAGCTAAGAACAAGCCGTGTTTGAGCGCCAAAGCTTTAGCCGACAAAACATCTTGAACCATATCCAAACGTGCATTACACGCGGCAATGAACTTCCCCTTTTTATCACCAATGACTGCACCCGTAGTTCCCCTCAGAATGTCTAGGTCAAAGGAAATATCAACATTTATCTTGACACAATCACCTGTTGGAGGAGCCCATCTCTCCTTTCTCACCCTTGCATTAGGAACGGTAGCAGAACTAAAAATCTCTATCTCTACTACACGAAAGAAACGTAAGGTTCCGTTTCCCCTCTTAAGTTCTCCAACCCCCTTCGTACGATCCCCCCTCCCCTCCAGCGATTTTCTTCTTCTCCCCACCAGTTTTCTCCCTCTGCCGATTTTCTTTTCTCCCTCCAATTGACTCTATCTTTGGTACTACCTCTCTCTCAGTTTACAGGGCGTGCGCGTACCCCTAGGTCGTTAATTTGACTAACCTAATACAAGTCATATATTACAAAAAATATACCAACATAAACTTCGGAGTTTCTACTTTCAAAAGGTATAATTTTTGTGTTATATAGTTTATATTAGGGTGATAAAATTAGCAACATAGGTATACGCGCAGGACTTGTAAACTGAAACGGAGGTGGTAAAGAAATAATTCACATAAGGCAACCAAGCGCAATCAATCAACAATCAATCCAAACGCAATCAATTCATGCATGGCAATCAATTCAGTCATGACGGTGATCAATCTCCTTCCTTCTTTCAATCAAACGGTGATCAATCTCCTTCCTTCTTTCAATCACTTCCTTTTTTCTATCACCATGGTTTACTTCGCGCCAATGAAAATGAAAATAGTCAGATCAGTCAATATACGTCTGTATACCATGCCAATACAAAATTCCAGCGCTTCTATTTCCCGCCATATACCACTATAAAAATCATTCTGCGTTCTGAACCATGAGTCGTGTTGAAGAGAAATATGGTCTTGGCGCTCATGGTGATGGGACCCAGGATGGGCCATCCTGGCTCGAAGAGGGTCATGGCACCACCGCCTGTGAACTTCGTTCCCGCTCCCATTGGCCCTCCACCGCCGATCGCCAGGCAACATTTTATCCATTCCTACTTTTAGTTATTATCATAAGTAAATGTACAGAATTGTGCTCTTTGCCAACCAATTGCAGACATGTAAGGTTCAGCGAAATAGAAAACCTACATATATACAGTAGAGGTTGGGACGCAACGGCAAAGGTTTTGTATGCTCGCATCAAACATACCCGGAGTGGAGCAGCCATCTTTCACGCCATCCTCATCAACCAAACCGTAAGTATTCAAAGAAGATATGCTATCAAGTGATCTGCTGATAATATATTCAACATGCTGCTCATGTATGCAATAAATTTCCAGGGGGTCAAAATGGATGCAATTGCATTTGATCCATTTCAACCGATCGCATATCGCTTCAGCGATAACCTACGTGCCGGCTCAGTATACTTATTCAAAAAACTTGGTTTTGAACCAGCAGCTATGCATCTGCCAGTTGCATTGCCGGTGCCATGTGACTTTTACATCGTCCTCCACTCGCGCACTGAAATACTTCTTGCCAGGGCCAGCATTAACACCCCTTCGTTGCTGCCACGATTCATTGATTTTATAGATGTATACAGCCTCAGAAACAGGATGCTTGCAAGTGCATTATATCATTTCACAATGAATTTTGCTGACATGTAGTTGAGCCAGACTTTCTTAACAAATTCACATCATTTTTTCCCAGATGTCATTGGCACAGTGATGCATGTCAGCAAAATAATGTTACACAGGTCAGACGACCGTACCACGCCATACCGACATGTGGTCCTAATGAACACTCGGTAAGAACTCTACTTAATGTTTAGTACATTTTATTGGCAGTGGGCTAGCATTTTATTGCTCAACCAGGAGGGAGTTTATCTACCTACGTGTCTAGGACCAGCATGTGTCACGCCACTTGATGCGGTGGGGACTAGCAAAGCAGGGGCTCTGGACTTTAGGTGCCACACTGCTTGAGGTCAACAGAGCACAACATGAGTGCTTGTGTAATCGAAAAACGTTTTACATGACCATCTTATATAAAAATATGTATTGTATGTTGTTTTATTAAACCAATTTTGTAGGGTTCTTGAAAATGACATACATGAGCCAGCTTGTCTTCCAACCAGACAACTAGCAGTCCTACGAGCTGGCAGCCTGCCGTGCGGCACTAGGAGATGCTCTAGGGTCCTTGCAGAACCGGGCCAGCTTGATTGTTCAACGAATGAGCCATGTTCACGTTCAATGAATGAGGAGGGTTCAAGTCTGATGCAAAATTCACTTCGATGCTCTATAATGATGTTCCAATGTTATTATGTTCGCACAGCCACTTAGTGTTCGTCGCCTCTAAAACAGCTTCACAAGGATCTATTTTTATACGTATGTCATCATTATAAATCCAGCTGGATGAAAGAAATCAATGACAGATGAGATTCTGTCCGGGATCAACTGCTATA
>NC_057797.1:757638360-757643992 GCF_018294505.1 Triticum aestivum | reverse complement strand
TAATGCGCATTAACTCTAATCTAATTAATTAATACGGGATCACTTTCCTATCTATGGTTGCATACAAGTCTGATTCCACGCACACAATGTTGGATAACTTGGCATACGAACCTCACGCACTCTTCGTGGCATTGTTTTCCTGCTGATCTTTCCCCGCCTCCAATTCAATCAGCTCGACTATCAACCCGGGTGCCACGTGGCTAAGATAAACGCACGCAGACTCCTATCTAATTTGGTTCGGTAAGACCTATGGTTTATTCATGTTTACCATGTACTCCCTCCGTTCGGAAATACTTGTCATCAAAATGAATAAAAGGGGATGTATCTAGATGTATTTTAGTTCTAGATACATCCTTTTTGTCCATTTTGATGACAAGTATTTTCGGACGGAGGGAGTATAATATAATTAGCCCCATGTTTGTGAGCATCGACTCTATGCAAAGCGCATCCTGTTTACTATTTGGGCTTCGAGCATAATAGAATAGTATACTTTAGACTAATACATGAGGTTGCAGAAATACACGTACCCACATATAATCGGTGACTGGGATGGGAGAAGGGGGCCTCCATCCCTTTGCGATGCGCCGGCTGCAGCTCCTCTCCACGCCGCCGGAGCAAACTCCAGCACACAGAAACCGCTCAGCCTCCGTCTTCCGCGCGGAGGCCGTCTCCGGGCCGGCCGTCACCGTAGCGCGAGCAGCCGCCGTTTCCCGGACACCGTGCCTGCCATCAGTGGCAACGGCCCACGCAGCCCCCATCACCATGGCCAGGACGTCTGCCTTCAAGGACGGCGGCACCACATACTCAACGAGCACAGCGGGGGAGATCGACGCCGGACGCAACATCGCCGTCGAGCATCCCGAATTGCCGGCGCGGCCACGCCGGCAAGGAATTCGGCGCCGACGCAGCCGCTATCTCCTTCCTTTCCGTGAAATGACGGCGAAAATTGGAGGATATTTTGGGTAGGGTTTCCACCTGTGCTGATTTTGCGATCGTGTTGTTGATCTGTGCCGTCCAGAGGATCGGACGGTGCGCATAGTGGCACAGCGGTGCTGGCAGGCCCAAGTTGGGCCAATTTAGAATGGACTAGTAAGCGTGCACATGTAATGCACATATAACCGTGATAAAAAAAGATCTCATGTATACATAGTATGTGGATTCTGCAAAGAGGAAGTTAAGTACACTTCCAAGGCATCGAGGGAATGGATTTTGGCATGTAGTACTGCTAATTAACATGGTGAAGAATTATTTGTTATCAGACTGATACTGCAAAAGACTTGTCTGACTTACATGGAGCAGGGTGGCCTAGAACCAAACATAGTTACTGCTAGTTGTTGCTATTCATAAACATTTTCCATGGCTTCCGGTGAAGAATTAATGAAGTCAATAAACCGTTGAAAATAAAAAGAATAGGAGAGTAGTGATTTTGGCATAGAACGTTTCTTTCATAGTAAGCTCCGGCACAAACCGCGGTCAGGAAATTCATCTCATTCATATTTGGTTAGCTTTGCAGACATGTAATTACTCTCATTCTTATTTGGTTAGCTTTGCAGTCATGTAGCCAATTCGTGCACAAATGCTTGACAAGGAACATAGGAAATGAAAAAATAAAAGCATATCACCGTATCACATATGAGCCATCTTCTCATCTCATAGAACCTCAAAACTTTTAAAAAATTATATCTAACCATAACAAATATAATTTGAAAATTATACTATTTGATTGAACTACAGAAACTACAAGTAGTAGGATGCCTCTGTAGGCGTAAACACCTTTTACTTTTGTTTCATCTTTCATATCCCTCGCATGAATGATGAACCTGCATATATTGCCTTTAAGAGAGATGCTTTAAAAATGAAGGAGACAGGAAATCTTGAATATTGTTGCCGACGCCATGACTCGTTGGTGCAGACGTGCCATGGCCAATCAAGTTCTGGAATGGATACGTAGTCCACACTTTTCCCTATGATCCTATGTCTGAAACAGAATAAATAAGGAGTCCATAATCCACACTTTAAAATCACTTTTGCGCAGGACTAACTGGAGCTTGTGTGTGATTCAATTTGATTGCTAAAGTAGCAGAGCAAATAAAATAAATACAACATGAGAAAATTAAAATATATACCCAAGCTTGTAGTACTTATTTACCGACATTACACTAAAAACTATCCAAGAAAATAACATAGAAAGGTTGCTCAAAATAAACAGTATGACGTGATGGCATACAGGAATGTCACATAAAACAATAGTAAGCCTTGCAGTTCAGTTTCTATGATTCTCTAATACTGAAAGCAATAGCCAAACATCACTGTATAGTTCATTCAGAGTAATAAAATGGGGGCTTGCTTCAACATCCAATCTAAATGCATGCGTCTCACTCAGAATTGTTACATGATCATGTAATTATGCATGTGTCCTTACTTGTCCAGAACACATGGGGCTCGTGCCTATCAGAAATTGAATTGGCAAGATATAGAGCCGCCTACTTTCCAACACATTCAAATGTGACATAAAAATACAGAATATAATCTTCATGAAACAAAGCTGCAGACAATACCGAAACAAGAAAAAGATGGGGTTTCTAACAGACTCATCCATTCTTCACCATAACTGGAGTTTTCTCAGTTCTCTTTTTGTAATAACTGTTAGATCCTGAAAGGATTAAGTCATCCTAGTGTTAAGGCCTCTAGGGCATTTAAATTTGGTCTCAGTTAAGAAGATTAGTCCAAAATGATGCACCATCAGTATTTCCCATCGGATTTCAAGTACTCTTGAATTAGTTGACACCAAAAATTACTGTAGCACAGTATGGATTGGATTCTCTTTTCATTTTGAAGTTAAATCGTGATCAACATATATGCAAAGGAAGTTCACAGAGACTCGACGGCCTGCAAATGCAGAGGAGGCTAGCATACACAGCCTGGGATGCTCAGCAGAATGAAATGGATCTGCGCCTGGTTGGTTAGTCTTCCGCAATGAAAAGATGATCTGGATTGTTAGAAATTATGTGAAAATGCACACGCACTAAATCCTAACGAAAATTGCAAGGCTATCGAAAGTGCACAAGACCCAGTATCACAAGTCAGAGCTTTTGAGAATTGTACAGAAGAAATACATGACAGGTTTACTTCATGATAGTCTTGGATTTGGTTCAGCCAAAATGATCAGGTAATTACTCACTCAATTTCTGAATATATCAGTTACTTGTTGAATGTAATCTACTCTCGACTACGGTAATACATCAAGGCTTCTCTGTAACTGAAAAGACTCAGGTGTATTAAGCTAGTCCAATGCATAGGTTTCAGATTTCAGTTCTGATATGGCATCCTGTTTCCATAATGCTATGCAGTGACAAATAAGCATAAATAGCTTACAAAATGTACCCTGTTAAGGACTAAAAATCTCATTTGACCCGGAAGACCAGCCTTAATGATTGCAGCACAAAACAAAAATTGATCAAATGTGCTTCAGGAATGCTATGCAGTGAAAAAAATAAGCATAATAGCTTACCAAATGTACCCTGTTCAGAACTAAAAATCACATTAGACATTGATTTCATACTGCGCACATATTCTCGTGTCTTATGCATGCTGGACTCTTGACTAAAAATCATCGACTTTTGTTGCCTATACTCTCTTCCCTGTGCAGGAGAATTGTTGGAATTGCCCATATCGAGGATTTTGACTCAATCGAGGATGCCAGCAAGAGAGCATCATGTGAGCGCCGCGCGCTTGATTGTGCCAAGGCAATCCTGAAGGGACGGCGCCAGTTCGAGAGCATTGAGCAAGTTATTGCGCACGTCCAATCAGTAACTCATGACTGAGAAAACCAGCCGCCTGTTCGGCGTTTCCAGTTGAGGAGACCTCATTTGGTTGTTATCAGGATTGAGTACCCCCGCTCAAGTATCGAGATGTGCTGCCCTTTGTAAAACATCCCTGGGTCAGTGTGGCTTATGTGTATTGCGTAGTGGGCTGCCTTCAGAGATACCTATACTTGGGTCGAGAACATCCTGTGTGTATTTCTAGTGCAAGTCAGGCTGCCTTGCAGCATAGCTGCGAGTTGAATAACAGAATGTACAATGTATCTCAACGTCGTACAATTATCCATAGATACAGGCGCGGTCGCCACCAATAAAACCCTATCTGGGGTAAGGGTTTGGCCAAGCTGATTGTTTGTACTGTAACACCTGTTGGTTGATGTTAGCCTGGCTAAATTACACATTTATTTGAGTAAATAAAAGATGATGGGATAAATATCAGCACATTCAGAACAAGCTAGCACGGATTCACATACTCATCTCCTCCCAAATTTATGTGAAGACTTCAGGACAAGGCAACATGACCTGAAAGACAGCAGAGCATATCACATACTCCCTCCGTCCGGAATTATTTGTCGCAGAAATGGATAAAAATGGATGTATCTACAACTAAAATATGTCTAGATACATCCATTTCTCCGACAAGTATTTTTGGACGGAGGGAGTACATACATGTATAAGTGTGAAAATAAGTGATTATTTACTGTCCGAAAATAAGTGTGAAGCAAGCAGATTGCAGCCTCGGCAAGTAACACTAGCCAGTTTTCAGCAGTAACGCAGGCCGCTGTGGATCAACACGTATATACTGCTGAAGAGAGACTGCAAGTTCTTAAATGACTTAACAGTAAGCGGTAATTTCTGCAGGGTAAATTGAGCAGAGAATTACAGCGGTCATGGGAACCTCCAGGATGCCGAAACACCGCAAATCGGTCGGCCAACAGGATGAGATCACATCACATATATGTTTCCCCCATCGAATCATGAACAAAACTTGGGCACGATTCGGGCACCAGGTGTACATACCTTAGCAGGCGAAAACAGGCATGTTTGCAATTTAGATTTCGAGGAAAAACAGGTATGTTTGATATTTATCGAAAAAGGCTTTCGCCCCGCTTTATAGATAAAACAGACCGCCAAAGGACATACAACCACATCAAGTCCACACACACACACCCAAGTACCACAACAAAGTCATAAGGTTCTGCTGAGGGCACAACTCAACAAGCCCAAAGAAAGAGAAAAAACAAAGCGAGACCCGCGCCGGGGATTTAGTCAGGCTCCGGCGGCGGCGGCGGCGGCGGTGGCGAAAGGCGGACGGCCATCGAGCGAAGATCGGCGATGAAGGCAGAGATGCCGTCGCGCTCCAGGGGACGGCTAAGCGGCCGCCAAAGCTGCAGGAAACCCGAGAATTTGTAGAGAGCGTCAGTAGCACGACGGAGAGGAGTACGCTCGATCACAAGCTTATTACGAACAGTCCAAAGAGTCCAGGCAAGGACCCCAACCTCCAGCCACCTAATGTGGCGGGAGGACGAGGGGGACGTTTGGAGTTCAGCAAATAAGTCGGGGAAGTTGGTGTGGGTCCAACCCCCCCCGACAATCTCGCGGAAGCAGCTCCAGAGGAACCGGGCGGAGGCGCACGCGAAGAAGATGTGGTTGGAGTCCTCGGGGACAGCACAGAGGGGGCAGATACCAGTGCCTGGGCCATTACGCTTGCGGACCTCCACACCGGATGGGATCCGTCCACGGATCCACTGCCACATGAAGATGCGGATCTTCAGTGGGAGACGGACGGACCATACCATCAAGAGGGGGGG
>NC_057797.1:757634304-757638135 GCF_018294505.1 Triticum aestivum | reverse complement strand
AGGCGCACGCGAAGAAGATGTGGTTGGAGTCCTCGGGGACAGCACAGAGGGGGCAGATACCAGTGCCTGGGCCATTACGCTTGCGGACCTCCACACCGGATGGGATCCGTCCACGGATCCACTGCCACATGAAGATGCGGATCTTCAGTGGGAGACGGACGGACCAAACCATCAAGAGGGGGGGGGGGAGCGGAGGAGGGGGCAATGGCCATGTAGAGCGATTTGGTAGAGAACTGGCCCGACGACTCCAAGTGCCAACGCACACGGTCTTGGGCTCCATCCACCAGCGGCTCATGCAGAGCGACGCAATCAAGCAGCTCACGCCAGGCGGCGGATTCCGCAGGCCCAAATGGCCGACGGAAAGCGAGGCGCCCTAAGTCAATAAGGGCCCTATCAACAGAAATCATGGGGTCGACAGAGATAGAGAAGAGGATGGGGAAGCGAGCCGCAAAGGGGGAGTCGCCGGCCCATCGGTCAAACCAGAAGAGCGTCAAGAGGCCGGACCCTACCGAGATAGAGGTACCAATGCGGAGCACAGGGAGGAGCTGGACGAGGGACTGCCAGAACTGAGAACCTCCCGACTTCTGGCAGAAGGCAAGGGGTTGGCCGCGCAGGTATTTATTCCGGATAATGTCCAGCCATAGGCCACCCTGACCCTGCGAGATGCGCCACAGCCACCGGGATAGGAGGGCAATATTCATCCGCTTAGAGCACATGATCCCCATTCCACCCTGCTCCCGAGGCTTGCAGATGTCAGGCCAGCTGACCATGTGATACTTCTGCTTGCCGTGCTCGCCAGCCCAATAGAAGCGGGACTGGATTTTGGCGATCTTCTTATGGAGAGATTCGTGGAGGCTGTAGAAACTCATAAGAAATAAGAGGAGGCTGGAGAGGGAGGAGTTGATAAGAATAGTCCAGGCCGCCTTGGAGAGCCACCTCCCCTGCCAGGGCTCGCATCTAGTCTGGAGCTTGGTCACGGAGGGGCGAAGATCGGCGGCCAAGAGGCACGAGTCACTGATGGGCGTCCCAAGGTAGGTAGTGGGGAACGAGCCCAGGCGGCAATTAAGTCTATTGGCGATGGCCACTGACTCAGCGGGAGAGTATCCCATCACCATAACATCACTCTTATCAAAGTTGATCTTAAGGCCCGACATCTGTTGGAAGCAAAGAAGGAGGAACTTTAGGTTGGTGATATCCAGCTCCGAGCCTTCAACCATGATGATCGTGTCATCGGCATACTGGAGGATGGAGATCCCCGCGCCCCCGGAGAGATGGGGGGTAATACCACGGAGGTGGCCCGCGGCTTTTGCCTTTTCTAGAATGGAGGCCAAAGCGTCCACGACCATATTGAAGAGGAACGGGGAGAAGGGGTCGCCTTGGCGCACCCCACAAAGGGTAGGGAAGAAGGGGCCGATCTCGCTGTTAATGTTGACCGCCGTGCGACCGCAAGAGACCATTTGCATGACTCTCGTGATCCACCGGTCGTCAAAGCCCTTTCGCAGAAGAACTTCCCTGAGGAAGGACCAGCTAACCGTGTCATAGGCCTTGTGAAAATCGATTTTCAGAAAGACCGCCTTCAGGTGTTTGACCCGGACTTCATGAAGGACCTCGTGCAGGACCAGGACACCATCTAGGATGTACCGGCCCTTAATGAACGGAGATTGGTTAGGGTGAGTGATCCGGTCAGCAAGCAGGGTCACCCTATTGGCGTACCCCTTGGCCAGGATCCGGAAGATCACGTTGATGACCGTAATCGGGTGGAACTGGCGGATGTCCGTCGCCCCAGGGACCTTGGGAATGAGGGAGATGGTCCCAAAGTTGAGGCGGCCAAGGTCAATCGAGCCCACGAAGAATTCCTCGAAGATGGCCATGATCTCAGGCTTAATCACGTTCTAGAAGGTCTGGAAGAAGATGACCGGAAGACCGTCAGGGCCCGGCGCCGAGGAGGGGTTCATACCCCTGATGGCCTCCCAGACCTCCTGTTCAGAGAAGGGGGCCGTCAGGGATGTGTTATCGGCTTCAGAAACCAGATGGGCGCCGGTCCAGCAATCAAGGGCGAGAGAGAGACCGCTCCGAGGAGCGGGGGAGAAGAGGGAATGATAGAACCCATCAACATGGGAGCGGATGTCCCGGGGGTCCTGAAGGAGAGAGGCTCCATCCCAAAGGCAGGGGATGGTGTTGCGTCTACGACGCCCGTTGGCGATCGCCTGGAAGTAAGCCGTATTCGCGTCACCCTTCAAGACCCAACGCTGGGCGCCCCGGATACGCCAATAGGCCTCCTTATCAGTGTAGATCACGGAGAGCTGGTCCTCGAGGTCATAGCGGGACAGCCACTCGTCCGGGGAGAGACCAACCGCGTTAGCCCGGAGGTCAAGGGCCTGGATCGCAGTCAGCAACGCCCTCTTACGCTCCCTGGTGTCACGGCCCAAGTTGGCTCCCCACCCCTTCATAAATTGCCGAGCACGCTTCGCACAGAAGTGCCACGCGTCTATGGCGGAAGGGGGGCGGGGGTGAGGGTGGGCACGAGCCTCGATCCAACGAGCACTAACGGTGTCGGAGAATCCGGCCTGGGAGAGCCAGAAGGACTCGAAACGGAACCGAGGGGGAATCTGAGGACGCTCGTCCGCGGAGGAGAGAAGTAAGGGGACGTGATCCGACCCAATCCGGGTGATGGCACGAAGAGAGGCTAAGGGGCATCGGAGGTCCCACTCTGGGGAGACTAGGACCATGTCCAAGACGGAGAGGGTCGAGGAGGCTTGGCGGTTGGTCCAAGTAAAACGGGCCCCAACCCGATCAATTTCCCGGAGGGCAAGGTCGGCAATGAAGTCGTTAAACATGTCCATCCAGGCAAAACTAACATTGCCATTATTCTTGTCATCCGCAAATCGCAGCAGATTGAAGTCCCCCCTACAACAACGGGGAGGGAGGCGGCCGAGATTTTCCGGTGAAGCTCCTCCAGGAAGGAAGCCGACCGACTATGGTCGGCCGGGCCATAGACTATGATGATCTCCCACTTGAAGTTAAGCGATCTCTCGAAGACATCCATGCTCACGAAGAATTCGCCCCGATCCATGCTGCCCACCTCAAAGGTGGCATCCTTCACACCTAAGAGGATGCCGCCCGAGTGACCCACGCTCCCACTAGAAGGGAGCCAGTGCCACGCAAAGAGGTGAGAGCTCAGCCGGTCAAGCTCAGGAAGCGCAAATTTGCGACGCATGGTCTCCTGCACGACCACGATGTCTATGTGCTCATCTCCCATGTACTCCACTAACTGGCGGCGGCGGCCATCATGGCCGAAGCCGCGGATGTTCCAGAAGAGGGCTCGCATCAAGGAACCATTGGGGGGCTGCTTGACCCCAGGACACAGGACGCGCTAAGCGCTCGAAGAGCCGCCGTGCGGGAGCGGGTGCGTCCCTGGATCTCCGGCCCGGCCCCCGAGGAAGGGGGAGCCGCCTGCCGCGTCCGAGGAGGGGGGGCAGAACCCCTGGTTAGCGCAGGGGCAGGGGGAACAGCGAGGGCCGCTCGGGCCTCCGCCAGTTTCCCGTCAAGAACCTCCTGGGCCCTGATGGCCGCAACCTGGGCGAGAGGGGGGCCCACCTCCCCACGAAAGATGATCGCGGAATCGGAGGCCACTTTGGCAAGATGGCCCAGAGGAACAGATACAAGAGCAGAGAAAGAACAAGACGAAGTAGAGGGGGGAGCGGAGGGCGTACCTGGCTCCAGGTTGCGGGCGGCAGCGCGGAGCTGAGCCCGCTCGGGGATGGGAAGCGCCGGGCGGCCCTCGGGGTGGGCAGCGTCCAGCCGAGCACTCCGGCGGGAGGCCACCACCGG
>NC_057797.1:757533314-757634118 GCF_018294505.1 Triticum aestivum | reverse complement strand
TGAGGGGTGATGATCCGGGCCGTCCCCTCCCCAGGGGGCGACGAGGGAGAGGCCAACAGCCCCGGCTGTTTGATATTTCGAATCAGAGGTACAAACAGGCATGTTTGTAATTCAACAGAAATTCAATAGTATGGAACAGTTTGGTTCCTGTTGCAATTGAATTGCGTGTCTAACTTCTGAAATAGAATGACTCATGACATCAAATGTAACATGTCATTGAGTAGGAACCAAAAGTATCCTCCAAAGGTCCCAAAACTCCGACGGAACAAAACTCTGGCAAATACGCCCAAACTCCCGAGGAGATATACACACTGAAGTCTGAAGATCAACCTGCTATGATTGGAGTAAAAATGCAGTGAAAATATATTTATTTAACCAACCAAAGATAGGAATTCACACTAATTAGAAATTTTGTAAGATATTTGAAATGGAATTTGGGAAGCCGTCAGCCCTGGGACAATGAGTTGATATTTTGACAGTAAAAAATACACATGAAAAATTCTTTAATGACTTTTTCAGTGCCAAAATGCATGTTTACTCAAAGGGCAAAGGTTTGTACATATCCATGATACAAGACACTAACACCATTGTTTCCAACAGAGCACACTTTACATGGTAGCACTATCAGTACTGCATATTATTGCATTAGTAAAATAGGAGTTTGTTGCCATCTAGATTTCATAATGCAGAAAATAAACACAAAAATGTTCTGAAAAATAGGAAATAAAGACTTAAAATTGGATATAAAGGTCTGCCTACTGATTTGATGGCATTATGTTTTTTTTGCTTGCCAAAATAGGACTAGCAGTTTATAAGAAAATATGGCAGTATATCCTTATAATATGCAAAGTTTATTCAAACATAAGTCACCACACATAACATGCGAACTTGAGGGCAATGACTTACCTTCAATGAAAGAACCCTGCTTTGTCAGTTAATGGCTGAGATCCATTTCCCAATCCAAATAATTACAGGTATGCAAAGCAGTTCAGAGGAAGAAAAAAATGAGTTCCATGTCTTTATAATGACAAGATTATAGAGCAATTTTGTCAAACAGATCACAAAACAAGTACTCCCTCTGTAAACTAATATAAGCGCATTTAGATCACTTAAGTAGTGATCTAAACGCTTTTATATTAGTTTACGGAGGGAGTATGCATCATTTTCTTCCAGTGAAAGAGCAACCAAGTACCAACATACAATACTCCTATAAATTGGCATGTCATTGTCAGCATCAAGCTATTCCTTGTTTTGAAGGACCAGTTAAAATTGCATAGCACATCTCTTAAGCCTAGTTTTTCATCTCGTGCTTAGCTTTAAATTATGCCTTCTTGGTCATGCATGGAATAGAACCATAAGCACCAGAAGAAATATCAAGGTTTAGGACAAAACAAGATATGTTAAAATACTCTACTTTCCCCCTAAATGTCAATATTTGGCGCCACATGTCTTCACTTGTACATCATGTCAGTTTATATTGTTAGTGGATCATCAACTACAGAAACATATCACAATGCATACCTTGGATTCTAGGTTTGTCTAGATTGTTTATTTAACTGATGCATTAGGACGATCAGGTTGCTTTGGGTCAACTGCAATCGAAAATTGTGATTTGGGCAAGTAAGGGAACCATAAACTGATGAACAACAAAGCTATGTGCTTTCAATTTGATTACCAGGGCCGCTTCCCATAACTTGAGGATGTGCGTAGCACAATGTGACTGACTGGAGCGGAGATGCGTTCGGCATGGCGGCTGTGTCCTGGCACACAAATCAGCAATTAGTACAGATCGTAGCACAGTATGAACAACATATATGGGAAAAAGAACATCTACAGGGTGGTGATTAGCTACACAGATATCCTATCTGATTGGAGCATCACTAAATTTTTAGGCGACAAACGCCGAAATCGTGAAGCAGAGGAGGAAATGGTGCAAGAGAAAAAAAACTTCTTCAATAGCATGGTGGCGAAACAGAAAGATCCGCCCTCGGCCACGAGAGGAGAGGAATCGGGAGGAATCGGGAGGATCTGTGCGAGGAGAGGAAGGAAAAGTTCCCTGCCAACGCGCCCTCCTAAATCCGCCGCCATTGCCGGCCGCATCCAGGTCATCCTCGTCGGCTGGCCTCGCATCAAGCTCCCCTTCTGTAACACCCCGGATGTAACTTTCCCTATTTGTACTCCAACTCTTGCCGTTTCCGGCGTTAAGTTATATTTATTTCCTCGGGTTCGGGTCTTTGTCTGTGTGTGTTGTTATCGTTGTCATGCATATCATATCATATCATCATGTGCATTGCATTTGCATACGTGTTCGTCTCATGCATTCGAGCATTTTCCCCGTTGTCCGTTTTGCATTCCGGCGCTTCGTTCTCCTCCGGTGGTCATTTCTATCTTTCTTTCGTGTGTGGGGATTAAACATTTCCGGATTGGACCGAGACTTGCCAAGCAGCCTTGGTTTACTACCAGTAGACCGCCTGTCAAGTTTCGTACCATTTGGACTTCGTTTGATACTCCAACGGTTAACCGAGGGGCCGGAAAGGCCTCGTGTGTGTTGCAGCCCAACACCCCTTCAATTTGGCCCAAAACCCACCAAACTCTGTTCCATGTCCTAGAGCGTTCGATCACGATCGCGTGGCCGAAAACCGCACCTCATTTGGACTCTCCTAGCTCCCCCTATGCCTATATATACACCCCCCATTCCAATTCGCGGGTCCTCTCCCCCCTAACCCTAAAAAATCCTCTCTCCGCCGCACCGGACGTGTCCGGCCCGCGCCGGACAACGTCCGCCGCCGCCCGCAGCAAACCCCGATCGCCACGTGTCCCCTCCGGCCACCTCCGCGCGCGGCCCGCCCGGTCCGTGTAGAGCCCCTACGGCCCAGAGGAGGAGCGCCGCCCGCCGCCCTTCTCCCTGACGCCGTTCGCCGCGCCGCCACCGACCTTCTCCGCGCCGCCGTGGCCGCCATTGCCGGCCTCCGCCGCCGTCCGCCTCCTTCCCCGGCCGAGCCGGCGAGCTCGGGTCGCCGCCCCGCCTCGGCTTCCGCGTCGCTCCGCGTCGGCCTCGCCCGAGCCTCTCCGCCGCCCTTCTCCTCCCCTCACGCCGGCGAGCTCCACCGGCTCCGGCGCCGGCCGTCCTCGGCTTCCGTGCCGCCGGTGAACAGTGCGCGCCCAAATCTGGATCCACTGCTACAGTAAACCCTAGCGAGGGTTGACTTTTGCCATCTCCCCTAATTTTTATGCAGTCTTTGACCTGTGATATCTCCGCATCCGTAGCTCCGATTCATGCATATAGCATATCAAAATGTTCATCTCAGAGAGTACATCATTTCATTCCATTGCATCATTTTCATTTGAGCTCATCTTGATGCTCGAAATGCTGTTAGAAAAGGGCTACTTGAGTTAATTGTCAGATCTGTTACTCCGTTTAGCACTTTTGTCATTTTTGCCATGATTATTGTGTGCATGCTATGCCCGTGAGTTCTTCATATGTTTTGTTAAGGATTTTGTTATCTTTCCAGAGGTGCAACCCATGCATTTTTGTGATGTGTGTGGTGACTTGTGCAAGCTTGCAAAGAGAGGCACCCGGTAAATCTGTTTTCAGGGACTTAGTAGTTATCACTAAGTCTGGGATTATTTAGTTCATGATGCCATATCTTCTTGTTGTTTTCTAGTGATCCGTGCCTCTTTTGAGGATGATCAGTAAGGGAGTTTTGTTAATCTTGTAGTGCTCTATCCATCCATGTCTTTGTTTGCAATTATGGAGCACCGTAACTTGAGTCAATCGAGCTCTACTTTTGCTTCGTTGTGAATCTGGGCAGATTGTCAACTTGTTTGCGATTTTGCCGATGTTATTGTAGTTGATCCGTGCATGCTATGCCATTGTTCTTGCCATATCTAGCTTGTATTTTGTGCCTTCTTGATGGGTGTATGCTTGCCTTGCCATGACTTGCACCGTAGTGAGTGCATCGAGCTCGTAAACATGCCTTCGTGAGTTATGTTTCAGCAAGTCCCAGTTTTCACTGTCTGAAAACTGATTATGTTTTTGCTATGTTCGTGTGCTTGTTAGTATATTTTGTGATCCCTTTTGGCTCAAGGTCACTAAGGGACTTTTGTTAAGCTTGTTGAGTAGCTCCATGCCATGTCTTTCTTTGTCATGTTCAGGTCCTGTAGCATGTTGTTTTGTTGCTCCGAAGAGGGCTATATGATCTGAAATTCCAGACAAGTGTTAATTTCACTAAGTCTGAGATCAGTTTGTCATTTGCGTTTTTGCCATGCTTGTTTGAACCTGTTAATGGATGATTTGGCCGTAGCTCAGTGCTAGACTTTTGTTAAGCTTCTTGTGTGCATCCCTGCCATGTATTTTGTTGTCATGTTTGGGTGCTGTAGCATGTTCATTTCATTGCATTTAGATGCCTACTTGCTGTAAATCGCAGACCGGTGTCATTTTTGAATCGCTTGCCATTTCCAAACCGTAACTCCGATTCCGACGTTCTTTATATCGTTTTCAAGCGATTTCATCTCATCTTTCCAGTGGCACTCTTGGAAATCCAAGTTGAGGCCAGGTTCATGCATTTCCTGTCATATCTTGCATTTTGCACCCCGCATCGCATCTCGCATAGCATATCATCTTTGCATCGTGTTGTTTGAGTTTGCACGTGGTTGATTGTATCTTTGTTGCTTGTTTGTCTTGTTTGGGTAGAGCCGGGAGATGAGTTCGCTAACAAGGAGCCCGTTGAGTTTGCTCTTGAGGATCCAGTCAATTCTGACAACTGTGCAGGCAAGATGATCACACCCTCGAAATCACTACTATCTTTGCTATGCTAGTTTGCTCGCTCTTTTGCTATGCCATTGCTCCGATGCCTACCACTTGCTTGCAAGCCTCCCAAATTGCCATGTCAAACCTCTAACCCACCATTGTCCTAGAAAACCGTTGATTGGCTATGTTACCGCTTTGCTCAGCCCCTCTTATAGCGTTGCTAGTTGCAGGTGAAGATCGGAGGCTGTTCCTTGTTGGAACATCTTTTATTTACTTGTTGGGATATCATTATAATATCTTGCTATCTTAATGCATCTATATACTTGGTAAAGGGTGGAAGGCTCGGCCTCTCGCCTAGTGTTTTGTTCCACTCTTGCCGCCCTAGTTTCCGTCATATCGGTGTTTTGTTCCCGGATTTTGCGTTCGTTACGCGGTTGGGTTATAATGGGAACCCCTTGATAGTTCGCCTTGATTAAAGCTTTTACAGCAATGCCCAACCTTGGTCTTACCATTTGCCACCTAGCCTCTTTTTCCCTCGGGTTTCCGGAGCCCGCGGGTCATCTTATTTAAACCCCCCCGGGCTAGTGCTCCTCTGAGTGTTGGTCCAAACTAGAGTCCTGTGCAGCGCCCCCTCGGGGAAACTCGAGGTTTGGTTTTAGTTGTATGGAGCGCTCATCTGAGTGTGCCCTGAGAAAGAGATATGTGCAGCTCCTATCGGGATTTGTCGGCACATTCGGGCGGTGTTGCTGGTCTTGTTTTAACCTGTCGAAGTGTCTTGAGTTATCGAGATACCGAGTCTGATCGAAACGTCTTGGGAGGAGGTCTATTCCTTCGTTGACCGTGAGAGCTTGTCATGGGCTAAGTTGGGACTCCCCTGTTGGGATTGAACTTTCGAAAGCCGTGCCCGCGGTTATGGGCAGATGGGAATTTGTTAATGTCCGGTTGTAGACAACTTGAACCTTAATTAATTAAAATGAATCAACTGAGTGTGTTACCGTGATGGTCTCTTCTCGGCGGAGTCCGGGAAGTGGACACGGTGTTGGAGTAATGTTTGAGCAGGTTGCTCTCTAGTTTCTCGCTCGCGCTTTGCCTCCTCTTCTCGCTCTCCTTTGCGAATAAGTTAGCCACCATATTTTCTAGTCGCTTGCTGCAGCTCCGCTCATATTGTACCTTGTCACACCTATAAGCTTAAATAGTCTTGATCGTGAGGGTGCGAGATTGCTGAGTCCCTGTGGCTCACAGATTACTATTACACCAGATGCAGGGCCTAATGATTCCGCTCCAGGAGACGCGTATGAGCTCAAGTGGGAGTTCGACGAAGACTCTCAACGATACTACGTTTCCTTTCCCGACGATCAGTAGTGGTGCCCAGTTGGGGGTGATCGGGACCGTTGTCGCATGTTGGGTTCTCTGTATTTTGGCGCCGTAGTCGGGCCATGAGTGTTTGGATGATGTAATGTTATTTATGTACTTCATTGACGTGGCGAGTGTAAGCCAACTATGTTATCTCCCCTTTTATTATTATATTAGATGGGATGTTGTGAAGATTGCCTAACTTGCGACATATACCTTAAATGCGATTATGTCTCTAAGTCGTGCCTCGACACGTGGGAGCTATAGTCGCATCGAGGGTGTTACAAGTTGGTAATCAGAGCCTTCCCCGACCTTAGGAGCCCCATTGGTTGATCGTTTTTAGCGGCCGAGTTGTGTCTAGAAAAATGTTTTGAGTCTTTTAGGAATTATATATCGGAGACATTAGGAATTCTTTTTACTTCCCAGTCTCCTCATCGCTCTGGTAAGGCATCCTGACGTAGAGTTTTGACTCTTCTCTTCTCAAATTTCACTAAATTTTTTTAGGATCACGCGGGTATCTTGGAATCGTTCCGATGGTTTTATGATGAGAACATTGTCTTGGTGCCTCCTGTCAGGGGTTTAGTGAAAGTGTCCCGGGGAGTTGAGCTCTGAGGTGTTGTCATCATAATTTTATCATTGCAGTTCTGGAATACCTGAGTTTAGTACGCCGATATCGAAAATCTCTTTTATGCAGTTCGTTGGTGAGATAACCTCGACGCCACCCAGTACTGGGGCGGGAGTTCGGGAGTATCGCCATAACTTGTATAACGGATGCTTTTCAAAGGTTGAGGTAGATGGTTTCCGAAGGTTTCTTGGTTATGTGTTGAAGGATGGATACAGCTGGATGTAGGATTTGCTAGTTTGGGTGAGATATTATGCTTCCCCTGTATCCCCAACACCTGATTGCATAACCGGAAAGGTTCGGGAGTTTCATAGGTGGGAATTCTAGTAGCTCTAGTTTTTCTTCCACGGATATTGGTTTGAGATTGGGATTTCTTACCGATTATTCGTTCTTGATCCGTACCTTGTTGGTTTATTTCTCTACCTTAATCCTACGTGGCTTCTCAATTTATGGATATGTGACCATTTCAAGAGGAATGCATTCGTTCATTTTGTTCGGATGTGAAGACTATATGTTGCAATTTTCATTCCGTTGGATTCAGCTTCAAAATTTATCTGTCAATGTGCTAATGGTGGTCAACCTCTTCAGGATGGCTCCTCCAACGCGCACGACTCTGAATCCTGATCCGCCACCACCTCCACCTCCTTCGGAGGCATGGCAAGCTGTGATGGCCGCAACCGATGCAAACACACAGCTGATCATGCAAATTCTTCAAGAGCGCAATCAAGGGAATCAAGGCAGCAATCAGAGTCACTTTGCTACACTCAACCAGTTCCTTGCTAACGGGACAAAGACTTTCAGCAATTGTGTTGAGGCAACCGATGCTGACGATTGGCTTGTGTATCTGTGCAAGCATTTCGAGTGCAGTAACGTCAGGCCTGAGGACTTTGTCAAGTTCGCTTCCTTCCAACTCAAAGATCAAGCTACAGAATGGTTCCAGCAGTACAAGGACTCCAGAGGTGGACGTGTTATCACTTGGGATGATTTCCGTCGAGATTTCTGAGCTCATCATATTCCGCAGAGCGTGGTTGAAAGCAAGCGTGAGGAATTCCGCAATCTGAAGCAAGGCTCTTTGTCTGTCTATGACTACAACAAGTTGTTCCAGAAGCTCGCCCGCTTTGCCAAGCAGGACATCCCTAATGAGAAGAGCATGATATATCAGTTCAGGGGTGGTCTCAGAGAAGAAATTCAGCTCGCTCTTGTTTTCTTCGAGCCCTTGAGATACGATGAGTTCTATAACATGGCACTGAAGCAAGAGGCTGCTCATTTGAGGTGTGATGCTTCCAAGAAGCGAGTCAGAGATGCTACTCCTTCTTCCTCTACTCAAGTGGCCAAGCAACAGAAGTTTTGGCTTCCTCCTCCTCCGTTCCGTCAGCCGTATCAGCAGAAGAGTAAAGCTGGCAGTGGTTCTTCCCACCCACCCAACCATGGCTTTCAGAACAAGACTTCGTCTCAAGCTCCAAGATTGAGTGCTCCGTATGACCGTCCGCTTTCAGAGGTCACATGCAACAAGTGCCAACAGAAGGGTCACTATGCCAACAAGTGTCTCAACCAGAGGTGTCTTCCTCCTCCTCCTCCTGTCAGATCGACAAGTACATCTGTGGTCAAGCATAACCCCAAGTTCGCCAAGGTCAATATGGTGAATGCAGCTTAGGCAGAGGACTCACCAGATGTGATCATGGGTAACCTTCCTATTAATGATATTCCTACAAAAGTTCTTTTTGACACGGGTGCATCGCATTGCTTCATTTCCAAACCTTTTGCATCAAAGTATGAGTGTGATTATCAGTATCTGCAAAGTTCCTTGCAAATTGTGTCACCGGGCAAGCAGATGACAGCTAACACCTGCGTCCAGGAGGTTACTATCACATTGGGTGACTACAAGTTCCTTTCTTCCCCAATTGTTCTTGGTAACTCGGATATTGATCTTATTCTCGGAATGGATTGGCTTTCTAAGCACAAGGCACATCTTGATTGTGCTGCCAGGCAGATTCAATTGACTCATTCGTCTGAGGATGTAATTGTCTTTGCCGCTCGGGATAATACCATTCGTCTGTTTTCTCTCAATGAGAAGGGTGAATTGGATGCCATCTCTCAAATCCCAGTCGTCTGCGAATATCAAGACGTCTTTCCAGAAGAGCTTCCAGGAATGCCTCCGCACCGGCCAGTTGAATTCGTTATTGATCTTGAGCCTGGCACGGAACCTGTGTGCAAACGTCCTTACAAGCTCGGACCTGAAGAGTTGAAGGAGCTGAAGAAGCAACTCGATATGCAAGAGAAAATGGGTCTCATCCGGCCTAGTTCTTCTCCGTGGGGTTGTGGTGTTCTTTTTGCGAAGAAGGATGGAACGAACCGACTTTGTGTTGATTACCGTCCGGTGAACAAGAAGACCATCAAGAACAAATACCCACTTCCCAACATCAATGAGCTGTTCGAACAACTCAAAGGTGCCCAAGTATTCTCCAAGCTTGATCTCCGTATGGGTTATCACCAGATTTGCATTCGTGAAGAAGATATTCCCAAGACAGCATTCAGAACAAGCTTTGGTTCATATGAATACACTGTCATGTCTTTTGGCCTCGCCAACGCTCCCCCGACGTTCTCTCGCATGATGAACTTCATCTTCAACGCCTACACCAATGACTTCGTTTTGGTCTATCTCGACGACATTCTGGTTTTCTCCAAGAACAAGGAAGATCATGCCAAGCATTTGCGTTTGGTTCTTGATAAGCTCAGAGAACATCAGTTCTACGCCAAGTTCTCCAAGTGTGAATTTTGGCTTGATGAGGTTCTTTATCTTGGTCATATCATCTCTGCCAAGGGCATTGCCGTGAATCCTGAGAAGGTGTCTGCAATTGTGAATTGGGAACCTCCTCAGAACGTGAAGCAACTCCGCAGTTTTCTCGGTCGCGCAAGCTATTGCCGAAGATTCGTTGAAAACTTTTCTAAGATCGCGAAGCCTCTCTCAAATCTTCTTCAGAAGCACGTCAAGTACGTTTGGTCTCCGGAGTGTGATATTGCTTTCAACACTTTGAAAGAGAAATTGATCACTGCTCCAGTTCTGACTCCGCCTGATGAATCCAAGCCGTACGAGGTCTTTTGTGATGCCTCTCTCCAAGGTCTTGGCGCAGTATTGATGCAAGAGAAGAAAGTTGTTGCTTATACATCTCGCCAGTTAAAGCCTAATGAGAAGAACTACCCCACTCATGATCTCGAGTTGGCGGCAGTTGTGCATGCTCTTTTGACTTGGAGACATCTTCTATTGGGAAGAAAAGTGGACATTTTCACTGATCACAAGAGTCTCAAGTACATCTTCACTCAGCCTAATCTCAACCTCAGGCAAACTCGATGGGTCGAAATGATTCAAGAGTATAATCCGAGTATTGAGTACACTCCAGGCAAGGCTAATGTGATTGCTGACGCTTTGAGCAGAAAGGCTTACTGCAACAGTCTGATTCTCAAGCCTTATCAACCCGAGCTTTGTGAAGCTTTCCGCAAACTTAATCTGCAAGTTGTTCCTCAAGGTTTGCTCGCCAACCTTCAAGTCTCTCCTACCTTAGAAGACCAGATTCGCCAAGCCCAGCTTCTTGATGCTATGGTGAAAAAGGTGAAGATTGGGATTGCCAAGAGTCAGTCCAAGTACAAGTGCTACCGCCTTGATGACAAGGACACTCTCTTCTTCGAGGATCAAATTGTTGTACCCAAAGGTGACCTCCGTAAAGTGATCATGAACGAGGCTCACAATTTTCTCCTCTCCATCCACCCTGGGAGCACGAAGATGTATCAGGACCTTAAGCAAGCTTATTGGTGGACTCGAATGAAGCGCGAGATTGCTCAATTCGTGAATGAATGTGATGTCTGCAGAAGAGTGAAGGCAGAACACCAAAGGCCAGCAGGTCTCCTCCAACCTCTTGCCATTCCAGAATGGAAGTTTGACCACATTGAAATGGACTTCGTGACTGGGTTTCCAAAGTCCAAGCGTGGCAATGATGCTATATTCGTTGTCATCGATAAACTCACCAAAGTGGCTCATTTTCTGCCTATCAAAGAGTCGATCACTGCAGCTCAATTGGCGGAACTCTATACCTCTCGAATTCTCTCTCTGCACGACATCCCTCAAGTGATCTCTTCAGACCGTGGCAACATCTTTACCTCAAAGTTTTGGGATTCTTTCCAGAAGGCCATGGGCACTAACATCCGCTTCAGCATAGCTTTCCATCCTCAAACAAGCGGTCAAGTCGAGCGTGTCAACCAGATTCTTGAAGATATGCTCAGGGCTTGTGTGATCTCCTTCGGCATGAAGTGGGAGGATTGTCTTCCTTATGCTGAATTCTCCTACAACAACAGTTTTCAAGCAACTTTCGGCAAGGCCCCTTTTGAAATTCTGTATGGCAGGAAGTGCCGTACCCCTCTCAGCTGGTCTGAAACCGGTGAACATCAGCTTTTGGGTAATGACTTAATCACAGAGGCAGAAGAAATGTGCAAAGTCATTCGTGATAACCTCAAAGCAGCCCAATCCCGTCAGAAGAGCTACTATGATAGTAAGCACCGTGATTTGGCTTTCGAGATCGGAGATCATGTTTACCTCCGCGTCTCTCCTATGAAAGGTACTCGTCGCTTCGGTATCAAAGGGAAGCTTGCCCCTAGATACGTGGGACCTTTCAAGATTGTCAGCAAGAGAGGCGACCTCGCCTATCAACTCGAGCTTCCTTCAAACTTTGCAAATGTTCATGACGTGTTCCATGTCTCTCAGCTTCGAAAGTGCTTCAAGACTCCTAACCGCACCGTCAACTTCGAGGACATTGAGCTCCAAGAAGATCTCTCTTATCGTGAGCACCCAGTTGCTATTCTTGAAGAGACTAAACGCAAGACTCGCAACAAGTCAATCAAATTTCTCAAAGTCAAGTGGTCACACCATTCCGACCGTGAAGCTACCTGGGAACGCGAGGATCACCTCCGTTCTGAGTACCCGGAGTTCTTTCAGACCTAGATCTCGGGACGAGATCCTTTCGTAGTGGTGGAGTGTTGTAACACCCCGGATGTAACTTTCCCTATTTGTACTCCAACTCTTGCCGTTTCCGACGTTAAGTTATATTTATTTCCTCGGGTTCAGGTCTTTGTCTCTGTGTGTTGTTATCGTTGTCAGGCATATCATATCATGTCATCATGTGCATTGCATTTGCATACGTGTTCGTCTCATGCATTCGAGCATTTTCCCCGTTGTCCGTTTTGCATTCCGGCGCTTCATTCTCCTCCGGTGCTCATCTCTATCTTTCTTTCGTGTGTGGGGATTAAACATTTCCGGATTGGACCAAGACTTGCCAAGAGGCCTTGGTTTACTACCGGTAGACCGCCTGTCAAGTTTCGTACCATTTGGACTTCGTTTGATATTCCAACGGTTAACCGAGGGACCGGAAAGGCCTCGTGTGTGTTGCAGCCCAACACCCCTTCAATTTGGTCCAAAACCCACCAAACTCTGTTCCATGTCCTAGAGCGTTCGATCACGATCGCGTGGCCAAAAACCGCACCTCATTTGGACTCTCCTAGCTCTCCCTATGCCTATATATACACCCCCATTCCAATTCGCGGGTCCTCTCCCCCTAACCCTAAAAAATCCTCTCTCCGCCGCACCGGACGTGTCCGGCCCGCGCCGGACAACGTCCGCCACCGCCCGAAGCAAACCGCGATCCGCCACGTGTCCCCTCCGGCCACCTCTGCGCGCGGCCCGCCCGGCCCGCGTAGAGCCCCCACGGCCCAAAGGAGGAGCGCCGCCCGCCGCCCTTCTCCTCCCCGACGCCGTTCGCCGCGCCGCTACCGACCTTCTCCGCACCGCTGTGGCCGCCATTGCCGGCCTCCACCGCCGTCCGCCTCCTTCCCCGGCCGAGCCACCGAGCTCGGGTCGCCGCCTCGCCTCGGCTTCCGCGTCGCTCCGCGCCGGCCTCGCCCGAGCCTCTCCGCCGCCCTTCTCCTCCCCTCACGCCGGCGAGCTCCACCGGCTCCGGTGCCGGCCGTCCTCGGCTTCCGCACCGCCGGTGAACAGTGCACGCCCAGATCTGGATCCACTGCTATAGTAAACCCTAGCGAGGGTTGACTTTTGCCCTCTCCCCTAATTTTTATGCAGTCTTTGACCTGTGATATCTCCGCATCCGTAGCTCCGATTCATGCATATAGCATATAAAAATGTTCATCTCAGAGAGTACATCATTTCATTCCATTGCATCATTTTCATTTGAGCTCATCTTGATGCCCGAAATGCTGTAGAAGAGGGCTACTTGAGTTAATTGTCAGATCTGTTACTCCGTTTAGCACTTTTGTCATTTTTGCCATGATTATTGTGTGCATGCTATGCCCGTGAGTTCTTCATATTTTTTGTTAATGATTTTGTTATCTTTCCAGAGGTGCAACCCATGCATTTTTGTGATGTGTGTGGTGACTTGTGCAAGCTTGCAAAGAGAGGCACCCGGTAAATCTGTTTTCAGGGACTTAGTAGTTTTCACTAAGTCTGGGATTATTTAGTTCATGATGCCATATGTTCTTGTTGTTTACTAGTGATCCGGCCTCTTTTGAGGATGATCAGTAAGGGAGTTTTGTTAATCTTGTAGTGCTCTATCCATCCATGTCTTTGTTTGCAATTATGGAGCACCCTAGCTTGAGTCAATCGAGCTCTACTTTTGCTTCATTGTGAATCTGGGCAGATCGTCAACTTGTTTGCGATTTTGCCGATGTTATTGTAGTTGATCCGTGCATGCTATGCCATTGTTCTTGCCATGTCTAGCTTGTATTTTGTGCCTTCTTGATGGGTGTATGCTTGTCTTGCCATGACTTGCACCGTAGTGAGTGCATCGAGCTCGTAAACATGCCTTCGTGAGTTATGTTTCAGCAAGTCCCAGTTTTCACTGTCTGAAAACTGATTATGTTTTTGCTATGTTCGTGTGCTTGTTAGTATATTTTGTGATCCCTTTTGGCTCAAGGTCACTAAGGGACTTTTGTTAAGCTTGTTGAGTAGCTTCATGCCATGTCTTTCTTTGTCATGTTCAGGTCCTGTAGCATGTTGTTTTGTTGCTCCGAAGAGGGCTATATGATCTGAAATTCCAGACAAGTGTTAGTTTCACTAAGTCTGAGATCTGTTTGTCATTTGCGTTTTTGCCATGCTTGTTTGAACCTGTTAATGGATGATTTGGCCGTAGCTTAGTGCTAGACTTTTGTTAAGTTTCTTGTGTGTATCCCTGCCATGTATTTTGTTGTCATGTTTGGGTGCTGTAGCATGTTCATTTCATTGCATTTAGATGCCTACTTGCTGTAAATTGCAGACCGGTGTCATTTTTGAATCGCTTGCCATTTCCAAACCGTAACTCCGATTCCGACGTTCTTTATATCGTTTTCAAGCGATTTCATCTCATCTTTCCTGTGGCACCCTTGGAATTCCAAGTTGAGGCCAGGTTCATGCATTTCCTGCCATATCTTGCATTTTGCACCCCGCATCGCATCCCGCATAGCATATTATCTTTGTATCGTATTGTTTGAGTTTGCACGTGGTTGATTGTATCTTTGTTGCTTGTTTGTCTTGTTTGGGTAGAGCCGGGAGACGAGTTCGCTAATGAGGAGCCCGTTGAGTTTGCTCTTGAGGATCCAGTCAACTCTGACAACTGTGCAGGCAAGATGATCACACCCTCAAAATCACTACTATCTTTGCTATGCTAGTTTGCTCGCTCTTTTGCTATGCCATTGCTCCGATGCCTACCACTTGCTTGCAAGCCTCCCAAATTGCCATGTCAAACCTCTAACCCACCATTGTCCTAGCAAACCGTTGATTGGCTATGTTACCGCTTTGCTCAGCCCCTCTTATAGCGTTGCTAGTTGCAGGTGAAGATCGGAGGTTGTTCCTTGTTGAAACATCTTTTATTTACTTGTTGGGATATCATTATAATATCTTGCTATCTTAATGCATCTATATACTTGGTAAAGGGTGGAAGGCTCGGCCTCTCGCCTAGTGTTTTGTTCCACTCTTGCCGCCCTAGTTTCCGTCATATCGGTATTATGTTTCCGGATTTTGCGTTCCTTACGCGGTTGGGTTATAATGGGAACCCCTTGATAGTTCGCCTTGATTAAAGCTTTTACAGCAATGCCCAACCTTGGTCTTACCATTTGCCACCTAGCCTCTTTTTCCCTCGGGTTTCCGGAGCCCGCGGGTCATCTTATTTAAACCCCCTGGGGCCAGTGCTCCTCTGAGTGTTGGTCCAAACTAGAGTCCTGTGCAGCGCCCCCTCGGGGAAACTCGAGGTTTGGTTTTAGTTGTATGGAGCGCTCATCTGAGTGTGCCCTGAGAAAGAGATATGTGCAGCTCCTATCGGGATTTGTCGGCACATTCGGGCGGTGTTGCTGGTCTTGTTTTAACCTGTCGAAGTGTCTTGAGTTACCGAGATACCAAGTCTAATCGGAACATCTTGGGAGGAGGTCTATTCCTTCGTTGACCATGAGAGCTTGTCATGGGCTAAGTTGGGACTCCCCTGCAGGGATTGAACTTCCGAAAGCCGTGCCCGCGGTTATGGGCAGATGGGAATTTGTTAATGTCCGGTTGTAGACAACTTGAACCTTAATTAATTAAAATGAATCAACTGAGTGTGTTACCGTGATGGTCTCTTCTCGGCGGCCTCCGGGAAGTGGACACGGTGTTGGAGTAATGTTTGCGCATGTTGCTCTCTAGTTTCTCGCTCGCGCTTTGCCTCCTCTTCTCGCTCTCCTTTGCGAATAAGTTAGCCACCATATTTGCTAGTCGCTTGCTGCAGCTCCGCTCATATTGTACCTTGTCACACCTATAAGCTTAAATAGTCTTGATCGCGAGGGTGCGAGATTGCTGAGTCCCTGTGGCTCACAGATTACTATTACACCAGATGCAGGGCCTGATGATTCTGCTCCAGGAGACGCGTATGAGCTCAAGTGGGAGTTCGACGAAGACTCTCAACGATACTACGTTTCCTTTCCCGACGATCAGTAGTGGTGCCCAGTTGGGGGTGATCGGGACCGTTGTCGCATGTTGGGTTCTCTTTATTTTGGCACCGTAGTCGGGCCATGAGTGTTTGGATGATGTAATGTTATTTATGTACTTGAGTGACGTGGCGAGTGTAAGCCAACTATGTTATCTCCCCTTTTATTATTATATTACATGGGATGTTGTGAAGATTGCCTAACTTGCGACATATACCTTTAATGCGATTATGTCTCTAAGTCGTGCCTCGACACGTGGGAGCTATAGTCGCATCGAGGGTGTTACACCTTCCGCTTCCACATCTGGAACAGCCTCTCTTGGGTGTGGTCCTGCACCCGATTCCACGGCGGAGGATTGTCCCGCGAGGCTGGCAAGGGATGCGAAGGCGTAGGCGGTGACAGCGGTGTGCGGGGATGCGAGGAGGGAGAAGATGCCATTGTGGCCGGCGGCCGGGAGAGGAGGAGGCAATGAGGAGCGAAGGGATGCACTCGTTCGCTAGTTAGTTTTCAGTTTTTTCAAGGCTCAAGCGGGCTTCACACAAGGCCCAATTAACCTCGGGCCTCCGATTAGGCTACCGGAGTAGCTGCCCTTAAGACAGTCGGCCCAGTTTTATCTAAATGCTGATCAAACGACCAGGAATGATCCAGACGCTTGATCTGACGGCCGAAAATGCCAGGTGCGTGAGAGGGCTAGGATATGGTTCAGTTTTACTGTTCTTAATTGATATGGTGAATATTTGGACTCGTGTGCGTCTCCTCACCTCAAAGAAGTTTCTGATACTCGTAGTATAGGTTAGCCACTGAGTCAAAACTGGCTTACTGTTGTTAAAACTCCACCACCCCCTTGTTGATAATGTTGCATATGTAGATAGTTTTGATGTAAGACTTGCTGAGTACCTTCGTATTCACGTTTGCTTATTTATGTTTTGCAGTTGGTTACACTAGTGACTTCGACGAGTAGCTTGTATCCCAGCTACGATCTTGTACCCTTGGGAGGGCCGTGTTTGGTCAGGCTTCTTAGTCTTTTCCTTTTGTAGTTGTCTGTACTCAGACATGTAATGCTTCTGTTGTTTGTATGCTCTGAATGTTGGGTCATGTGACCCCTGTTTGAATTGAATGCTATGTGGCTCTTTTGGGCCTTTATATATATGAGTTTGAGTTATGTTGTGATGCCATATTGTACAACACATACTTGCATGTTATGCGTACGTGTAACGTGTACTGCTATGTGTGGGATCCGACAATCTAGTTATTTACCCTTGGTAGCCTCTTTTATAGGGAAATGTAGTCTAGTGCTTCCACTGAGCCTTGGTAGTCCGCTACAGCCCGGTTTACCGGAGTCCTGCTAGCCCAGCACTACTGCTCCGGAACACTTAGACTGGCCGGCATGTGAGTCAATTTTTTATGTCTGTCCATTCGGGGAAATGTCGCGCGGAGACATCGGGACTCCTGTTAGCCTGCTACACCCCGGGTTCTCGGAGTCCTGTTAGCCCAGTTGCTACAGCCCGGATTCATACGCTGTTGACCGACATGCTCGAGGTTGATTCATGTATGCCTGTCCCTGTAAGTTAGTGTCACTATGGGTTCAGGACTAGTCATGTCGGTCCGGGTTCTCTGTCATATGGATGCTAGCGACACTGTCATATACGTGAGCCAAAAGGCGCAAATAGTCCTAGGCCAGGTAAGGTGGCACCCGTGGGAATATCGTGCGTGAGGCCGCAAAGTGATATGATGTGTTACATGCTAGATCGGTGTGACTTAGGATCAGGGTCCCGACATTGTGTGGCATTTTTTAAGTTTCTAATTTTTTCATGGCATTATTCTCAAAATATATATATGTACTGGGCCTTTGGGCCAAATGTGTGTCACGACGGCCCTCCCCGTTCGCGAATGCGGATTGTAATGAAAGGTTCGCTACGACTGATGATGGTGGCTCCTATATGGCGCGTAGGTCACTTGCAAGCGACGTAGCGCGTACCCTCCCGCGCGCAGGGTGTGCTTATGGGCTGGCGCATTTCCTTTTTTTCTTCCTTTTCTCGTTTTTCCTTTTTATGTTATCTTATTTTATTTTTTGTTTTTTTTTCTATTTTTTTCTTTACCTTTTCACTTTATTGTGATTTTTTAACTTCTGAACGTTTTATTGTTCATCGATTAAAAATCTACATCAATTCAGAAAATGGTTGTCGAATTCTAATTTTGTTCGTTAGAATTAAAAATGTTCATCTCATCAAATACGAAATTTGTTCAGATATTTTTAAAAATGTTCATCAAATACAAAATTTGTTTATCCTTCTTTAAAAAAATGTTCTTGAATACAAATTTTGATCATCAAGTTAAAAAATGTTCATCAAATTCAAAATTTATTCATAAGTACAAAAAATTTCATCATTAGTAAAAGAATGTTCATAAAAAATTGTACATAAAAATGTTCATTAAAATAAGAAATGTCCAGTCTTTCAAAATCATGAACATTTTTTGAAATCACAAACATTTCTTTCAATTAGTGATCTTTGTTTTTTGAATTCACGACATTTTTTCAACACATGACCATTTTTGTGAAAAATGTGATTTTTTTCATAAAACTGAAAAATTATTATTTCTGTTTTTTTAAGATCCATTTTTTAAATTTAGAAGTTTTCAAAAATTATGAATTAATTTAAAGAGGAAAAAGTAAAAACAAGAAAAAAACAGGGGCGTTGTGCCGCACTCATGGGGGGGGGGGGGTGCGTGGGATGGAGGCAGTGCACACGTGAGGTGCTCCTATTCGCCAGCACCTCACGCGCCCAATAGGGAACACCCACGACCGATCCCACGCCGACCTCGCGAACTATTTATTTCGACACGGGAAACACCCCGCGCAAACACAAAACACCTGGCGTGGACACCACGCCATGCATGCCCTTTAGCTACGCCTTCTAGCGCAATACAATTCCCTTTGTAGAAAAAATAAAAAATGTCAAAAACTATCCAAAAACAAAATATATTTACTATTTTATTGTATGACATTTACTATTTTGGGTATTACCACGTAGTGTAGAAAATTTCATTTACATGTTATATACGAAAAAAGTCAATGTTTATTACATTACCAAACAATATTGTTTATAGTAAAAATTGATGCAAAAAATGTAGAGAGGCAAAACTTGTAGAAAAATTGCCATGATGTATGTCAAAATAAAAAAACACACAAACAGTGTAAGTTTCCCATGATAGTGGTGGTAATTATTTGAAGACAAGTTCACATTATGCAGATGACATGCATGAAAAACAAAAAATGGATGTATGAGAACCTACAACAAGCATCGTTCAACTGCACGTAAAGGCAAACATGGTAGTTAAGGGCAAGTTTCCCTCGCAAAAAGGGGCAAGTTTGCATTGGTAATGTACAAATAAACTAAAAATGAACAATTGATTACCTACCGGTACAAGTAGGCCAGTGCCGCCGAACCCTAGCTAAATTTGTTGTCGAAGACAATCAACGCCTTGATCCACATCCATTTAGCGGTAGTCCTGCCACCACCATCAGCAAAGAGAGTCTTAGAGATAACATACCGCACGTACACGTGAGCATACGTCTGGATCATATCATCATTAGTGTCCTCAGGGCAATGCACAAAGTTCGTTACGATCCAAATGTAAGGAGCACCGACTAGGACTCTATCTTTACTCTTGTCTTCAGACTCTACATGAGCCATACCAATAAGAGCCTCCATCTGCTGGAGCCACCCCTCAGAATTGGTGCTCATACACAGAGGCTTCCCCTTGATAGGAAGTGCAGGGATCATATAAACATCCTGAGGTGTCACAGTCATCTCCCCGGTGTGGAGGTGAAAACTGTGCCTCCGGCCTCCACCGATCCACAAGTGAGGTGATTCCTGCAACGTTTAGGTTTGGCGTCAACCGGCTGACAAGCTAGATGAACGGGGGGAATCATGTCATCTCGATGTTTGGTGTGTACCGCTCATCGTACGGCATGGCACTTGACGAGGCACCGGGAGACCAAACCTTCACTGGTAAAAGCTTCTACGAACATAAATGAGAGTATTACAGGATATCCATTTGAACTAAACACAACTTATGAACTACCAACTAGTATGCTTATTACCATCTTCTTCTCCACCATCAAGTAGGTCTGGTATTCAACATCATAGTAATCATTGAGAAGCCACACCATCCTGCATATTTCAAACAATAAGACATACATGAGCATTTATTTCATATGTGAGCATTGTTTTGGTTTCTAACTAAATATGAGCAAACTACTATACTTCCTATGCATTATTTATATGCGGGCATTATTTCATATGTATTCATCTCAAAAATCATATGTAGCTACTAAAAGGATTTAAATTAATCATCTAATAAAACTTCATATGTGAGTATCATTTCATACGTAGATACAAATTCCTATGTATGCAAGCATGATTTGCAATACAAATCAACAACAGAAATGTTCCCCAATGATTAAAACTAATATACATAGGCTAAATCACCACACATTAATTCAATTTCCAGTAGAAATTTCAAATCCATCGAAACTAGGGTTTCACCCAAACTTGCACAAACAAGAACGATGCGAAGGATTTTTCGGATGAAAACCAGGGGATCGGAGGAGAATACCTTCTAGGAGAGATTCGGGTAGAAATCCACGAACAAAAACTCCATATCCATGAGATTTGGAGAGGGGATTGATAGGGGGAGAGGGAGACAGCCGCGACCGACCCTTTCTATCCCTAGAGCAATGAGTGGGATGGGGGAGGGCCGGCCCGCGCCTGTTACTAAGTCAAAGTGTAGCGCCTTACAGAGAGGTGCTACGATAGCTAGTATATCGTATATGCTCTCGGCGCTACTTAACCAGGGGTGGGGCCCGGCTTGCCCCCGTAGTGCAATGCTAGCGAGACGTGTAGCGTTTGTCAGACAATCGTTGTGCAGTGTAGTATAGCACCGATCTGTTGGGCGCTACCCGAAAAGGTTAGCTGGGTGAAATAGTTTCACCCACAATTTATTTTATGTATTACTTACGTCTTTAGGTTATTTTTGTCAATTTTGCCAGTTCAAAGCAAACACTTGCAGGGGTACTTGTGCACCTGCATGGGTCGGCCCGTGTCTGAGTAGTGCTGGAATTAATTAATCACCTAGTAGGATTAGTATTTGCTTTACGGTGACGCCAGGGCAGCGCTGTTTACTGCGACGGCGAGTCAGCGCGCGAGCGCGAGGCGAGAGGACGCAGCGGAGCTTGGGCGTGGTCGCGGGATGACGGGGACGGGGACAGAGGAGGAGAGGCCGAGGGCCTCACCAACGTTGTAGTCGAACGGGGTTCGGCGATGCGCGAATGAGTCCATCAAGGGGGAAGACAGGGATGACGGTGGAGACAGGCGGTAGTGACGCTGAGGTGAGGAGACGACTCCGGCCTGGAAGAATGGCGTCGGCGTCGGGCGCCTGGGGCGGTGGCGGGCGTTGGGCTCGAGGAGAGAAAGGGGATCCAGGGGGATGGTTTGCGTTTGGGGGTGGCCGTGGTTAAGTAGGCCGCGGGCGCCGGCGGATGGCTGCCACGGCGTCGGCCGGTGCCGTGGCGGGATCGGCCATAACCACCACACGGTGAACAAGAGAGAGGCGGCGGGGGGGGGGGGGGGGGAGTCGCCCTGGTGGACCGCACTACTAAAAAAGGGCTATAGCTAATTTAAACATTAGTGGCGCACTGTGTATGTGATGCGCCACTACCATTTACATCAGTATGAAGTCCATTAAGCCTACTAATACTGCCTGGGGAAAGACAAGAGTAAACACAAACATATGCAACACCACTAATGTCCATATTACTAATGGCGCATCTTGTGTGTGGTGCGCCACCGCTAAGTTTCTCCTGGGCACACCCCCTCCTCAGACTTACCAGTGGCGCACCGTGGTTTGGTGCGCCATTACTAGTTTTAACTAGTACTAGCTAAGTGTCCGTGCGTTGCCACGGACTAACAAATATACATATACAAAGAGAAAATTCATGTGACATGAGAGTCAAAGGCCATTTTTATGGGATGATATCTCATGGTCATGATCTAGTAGGTACATACATCTCGTCATTGTCTTTCTTCCACACTCCATGTCCTACCACGCGACACTCGACTTCCTTCTCCCACCATGCATGCTTTTATCTCCTATTTCTCCTACCTCTACCTTGCACGATAGTACCAAGTTTCTTGTCCAACTATCATAATCTTCTCCGGTAGGGCACCCCCTTAGATTATTACTGACTTGTACATGTTGCAAATAAGATCAACGAAAATGGATACTAAATTTCTGATGAGAAATGAGAATTCAGGGCAATATCTTCCCAAGAAAATAATAATTCCAAGACAATCTTTTTATACCTTCTGTCAACATTGGGACACACATTCCACACAATAAGCATGCAATGATGTTGAAACTTGATTAATTGTCAATATATGTCTAAAGTAAAGATAACTTTACTCAAAACATGTTTTTCTAAGAAGGAAGGATAATTCATATTAGAAAAAAAATTAAAGGTTTGGGTTCATTCCACCAATGTTTCTCTTGTGCAACTCATCTCCGCACCTGCTCACGAGATTGGCCTGTCTCGAGCACACCACTCCCACACACCCTCACAAGAGCGGCACAACCAATCTCTGAGTGCCACTGACACACATGCATGGAGCGCTCACTCCAAGCCCGACTATACACATTCCCACTGTAGCCGAATTCAAAGAGAATCAACGGGGCATCATCCACTGCTTTCTTAGGGTCCTATTCATCATGAAATCATAGACCAAGATATTCCTCCCATCCATTTTTTAGGGAAAGGATTTTTCTCGATGTTCCTCTCATCTTCATGGTAGTAATAACCTAAAAACGCCACCAGTCAACTCCGAAGAACATGCAACATTGTGAGAGTCAAAGTCATGGTCAGTCAACTCCGTCAAGAATTTCAAATTATGTGCTATCCAATACGTACTTGTTGCTGATGGAACGACCACATGGATAGCTCCTACAATCTTCATGCAGGTTGCACAAAATTACGCCATAGGAGGTTTTAATCCTTCAATGCGCCACCCTTGGCCATCCAGCCGGTGGTTTTCCATCCTTCCTTACGCCTGACGTCTTGTGGAACCAGGCGCATCCCAGATCCACCGCCTTCCATTCAGGTCGCCACACAGAGGGGAAAAATAGAGTAGGCGGTGTCACGGAGGAGGAGGCGGTGGTTTTCTATGTCACTGGTGTTTGTGTAGTTGTGCGTTGGAACTTCACAACTTGGGGAGGACGAGGAAATGGGAGAGCAGATTGTCGATGGTGGCATGGGAAAAAGAACGTGGTCTGGGGAGGGGGTCGGTGGCTAGAACTTTGGAAAGGAAGGAAACCTGATTGTGTTTCCCTTTATTTTGTATATGGAAGTTATCGTATGGTTCATGTATGGCAACAAGTCCTATAAAAGAGAACCAAGGATTGATTGATGATTGTGTTTTATTTCATATGGAAACCGATCTGTCGGGGCTACATGTAAGCGCATTGTGACTAAGGAAGGATCAATAGATTGAATTAGATTAGAAAAAAACCAGTAGGAGGGTGGAGTTATTAATTAAGAAAAAAGTCAGTAGTTGGAGGTGGGATGAAATAAAGCCGGACGAAAATAAAACCGGAGTACCAGGCTACCAACTGCTTCATTAGGAGTAGAGATATCAAGGAGGATAGGATCGAGAGAGGAGTTGGCGGCGTACTGTTTTTTTCTTTTTCGAGAGAGGAATCAAATGACCCATTCTCATATAATAGTAATGATTTATGATTGATCAAAGATTGATCGTGATTTATTCATTTCCATATAAAAGTTACCAAATACTACCCAATTTTTTATGCTTGATTAAAGATTGATCATGAATTATTCCTTTCCATATAAAAGTTACCGAAAATTGATCTTATTGGCATATAAATTTGGTTTAAATAGATCGTGGGTAAAATTCCGTTATTTGTTTCCTTAAAATTCATTATTTTATTTCCTAAAGTAAATTGCATTGATGGGAGGAATCAGTTAATTTAGTTAAGTTAGGAAAGTTAGACCTATGATCTTTTGTATCTTAGGTAAGTGTTGGTTTACAAGGAAAGAATGGAGACAAAAATAAACCCGTAGAAAAGGGGTGGGGGAGGGGGTGGGGGTAATTTGATGGAAAAAAACCGGTTGAAAATAAACCGGTTGAAAGTGGGGGGGACAATTCAACCAAGTCGTCCATTAGGAGTAGAGATTTCAAATTATGTGCTATCTAATACGTACTTGTTGCTGATGGAACGACCACATGGATAGCTCCTACAATCTTCATGCAGGTTGCACAAAATTACGCCATAGGAGGTTTCAAACCTTCAATGGGCCACCCTTGGCCATCCAGCCGGTGGTTTTCCATCCTTCCTTACGCCTGACGTCTTGTGGAACCAGGCGCATCCCAGATCCACCGCCTTCCATTCAGGTCGCCACACAGAGGGGAAAAATAGAGTAGGCGGTGTCGCGGAGGAGGAGGCGGTGGTTTTCTATGTCACTGGTGTTTGTGTAGTTGTGCGTTGGAACTTCACAACATGGGGAGGACGAGGAAATGGGAGAGCAGATTGTCGATGGTGGCATGGGAAAAAGAACGCGGTCTGGGGAGGGGGTCGGTGGCTAGAACTTTGGAAAGGAAGGAAACCTGATTGTGTTTCCCTTTATTTTGTATATGGAAGTTATCGTATGGTTCATGTATGGCAACAAGTCCTATAAAAGAGAACCAAGGATTGATTGATGATTGTGTTTTATTTCATATGGAAACCGATCTGTCGGGGCTACATGTAAGTGCATTGTGACTAAGGGAGGATCAATAGATTGAATTAGATTAGAAAAAAAACCAGCAGGAGGGTGGAGTTATTAATTAAGAAAAAAGTCAGTAGTGGGAGGTGGGATGAAATAAAACTGGACGAAAATAAAACCGGAGTACCAGGCTACCAACTGCTTCATTAGGAGTAGAGATATCAAGGAGGATAGGATCGAGAGAGGAGTTGGCGGCGTACTGTTTTTTTCTTTTTCGAGAGAGGAATCAAATGACCCATTCTGATATAATAGTAATGATTTATGATTGATCAAAGATTGATCGTGATTTATTCATTTCCATATAAAAGTTACCAAATACTACCCAATATTTTTATGCTTGATTAAAGATTGATCATGAATTATTCCTTTTCATATAAAAGTTACCGAAAATTGATCTTATTGGCATATAAATTTGGTTTAAATAGATCGTGGGTAAAATTCCGTTATTTGTTTCCTTAAAATTCGTTATTTTATTTCCTAAAGTAAATTGCATTGATGGAAGGAATCAGTTGATTTAGGTAAGTTAGGAAAGTTAGACCTGCGATCTTTTGTATCTTAGGAAAGTGTTGGTTTACAAGGAAAGAATGGAGACAAAAATAAACCCGTAGAAAAGGGGTGGGGGAGGGGGTGGGGGTAATTTGAGGAAAAAAAACTGGTTGAAAATAAACCGGTTGAAAATAAAACGGTTGAAAGTGGGGGGGGGACTATTCAACCAAGTCGTCCATTAGGAGTAGAGATTTCAAATTATGTGCTATCCAATACGTACTTGTTGCTGATGGAACGACCACATGGATAGCTCCTACAATCTTCATGCAGGTTGCACAAAATTACGCCATAGGAGGTTTCAAACCTTCAATGGGCCACCCTTGGCCATCCAGCCGGTGGTTTTCCATCCTTCCTTACGCCTGACGTCTTGTGGAACCAGGCGCATCCCAGATCCACCGCCTTCCATTCAGGTCGCCACACAGAGGGGAAAAATAGAGTAGGCGGTGTCGCGGAGGAGGAGGCGGTGGTTTTCTATGTCACTGGTGTTTGTGTAGTTGTGCGTTGGAACTTCACAACGTGGGGAGGACGAGGAAATGGGAGAGCAGATTGTCGATGGTGGCATGGGAAAAAGAACGCGGTCTGGGGAGGGGGTCGGTGGCTAGAACTTTGGAAAGGAAGGAAACCTGATTGTGTTTCCCTTTATTTTGTATATGGAAGTTATCGTATGGTTCATGTATGGCAACAAGTCCTATAAAAGAGAACCAAGGATTGATTGATGATTGTGTTTTATTTCATATGGAAACCGATCTGCCGGGGCTACATGTAAGTGCATTGTGACTAAGGACGGATCAATAGATTGAATTAGATTAGAAAAAAAACCAGCAGGAGGGTGGAGTTATTAATTAAGAAAAAAGTCAGTAGTGGGAGGTGGGATGAAATAAAACCGGACGAAAATAAAACCGAAGTACCAGGCTACCAACTGCTTCATTAGGAGTAGAGATATCAAGGAGGATAGGATCGAGAGAGGAGTTGGCGGCGTACTATTTTTTTATTTTTCGAGAGAGGAATCAAATGACCCTTTCTCATATAATAGTAATGATTTATGATTGATCAAAGATTGATCGTGATTTATTCATTTCCATATAAAATTACCAAATACTACCAAATTTTTTTATGCTTGATTAGAGATTGATCATGAATTATTCCTTTTAATATAAAAGTTACCGAAAATTGATCTTATTGGCATATAAATTTGGTTTAAATAGATCGTGGGTAAAATTCCGTTATTTGTTTCCTTAAAATTCGTTATTTTATTTCCTAAAGTAAATTGCATTGATGGAAGGAATCAGTTGATTTAGGTAAGTTAGGAAAGTTAGACCTGTGATCTTTTGTATCTTAGGAAAGTGTTGGTTTACAAGGAAAGAATGGAGACGAAAATAAACCCGTAGAAAAGGGGTGGGGGAGGGGGTGGGGTTAATTTGATGGAAAAAAACAGGTTGAAAATAAACCGGTTGAAAATAAACCGGTTGAAAGTGGGGGGGGGGGGACTATTCAACCAAGTCGTCCATTAGAAGTAGAGATTTCAAATTATGTGCTATCCAATACGTACTTGTTGCTGATGGAACGACCACATGGATAGCTCCTACAATCTTCATGCAGGTTGCACAAAATTACGCCATAGGAGGTTTCAAACCTTCAATGGGCCACCCTTGGCCATCCAGCCGGTGGTTTTCCATCCTTCCTTACGCCTGACGTCTTGTGGAACCAGGCGCATCCCAGATCCACCGCCTTCCATTAAGGTCGCCACACAGAGGGGAAAAATAGAGTAGGCGGTGTCGCGGAGGAGGAGGCGGTGGTTTTCTATGTCACTGGTGTTTGTGTAGTTGTGCGTTGGAACTTCACAACGTGGGGAGGACGAGGAAATGGGAGAGCAGATTGTCGATGGTGGCATGGGAAAAAGAACGCGGTCTGGGGAGGGGGTCGGTGGCTAGAACTTTGGAAAGGAAGGAAACCTGATTGTGTTTCCCTTTATTTTGTATATGGAAGTTATCGTATGGTTCATGTATGGCAACAAGTCCTATAAAAGAGAACCAAGGATTGATTGATGATTGTGTTTTATTTCATATGGAAATCGATCTGTCGGGGCTACAAGTAAGTGCATTGTGACTAAGGAAGGATCAATAGATTGAATTAGATTAGAAAAAAAAACCAGCAGGAGGGTGGAGTTATTAATTAAGAAAAAAGTCAGTAGTGGGAGGTGGGATGAAATAAAACCGGACGAAAATAAAACCGGAGTACCAGGCTACCAACTGCTTCATTAGGAGTAGAGATATCAAGGAGGATAGGATCAAGAGAGGAGTTGGCGGCGTACTATTTTTTTTTCTTTTTTGAGAGAGGAATCAAGTGACCCATTCTCATATAATAGTAATGATTTATGATTGATCAAAGATTGATCGTGATTTATTCATTTCCATATAAAAGTTACCAAATACTACCCAATTTTTTTATGCTTGATTAAAGATTGATTATGAATTATTCCTTTCCATATAAAAGTTACCGAAAATTGATCTTATTGGCATATAAATTTGGTTTAAATAGATCGTGGGTAAAATTCCGTTATTTGTTTCCTTAAAATTCGTTATTTTATTTCCTAAAGTAAATTGCATTGATGGGAGGAATCAGTTGATTTAGGTAAGTTAGGAAAGTTAGACCTGTGATCTTTTGTATCTTAGGAAAGTGTTGGTTTACAACGAAAGAATGGAGATGAAAATAAACCCGTAGAAAAGGGGTGGGGGAGGGGGTGGGGGTAATTTGATGGAAAAAAACCGGTTGAAAGTGGGGGGGACTATTCAACCAAGTCGTCCATTAGGAGTAGAGATTTCAAATTATGTGCTATCCAATACGTACTTGTTGCTGATGGAACGACCACATGGATAGCTCCTACAATCTTCATGCAGGTTGCACAAAATTACGCCATAGGAGGTTTCAAACCTTCAATGGGCCACCCTTGGCCATCCAGCCGGTGGTTTTCCATCCTTCCTTACGCCTGACGTCTTGTGGAACCAGGCGCATCCCAGATCCACCGCCTTCCATTCAGGTCGCCACACAGAGGGGAAAAATAGAGTAGGCGGTGTCGCGGAGGAGGAGGCGGTGGTTTTCTATGTCACTGGTGTTTGTGTAGTTGTGCGTTGGAACTTCACAACGTGGGGAGGACGAGGAAATGGGAGAGCAGATTGTCGATGGTGGCATGGGAAAAAGAACGCGGTCTGGGGAGGGGGTCGGTGGCTAGAACTTTGGAAAGGAAGGAAACCTGATTGTGTTTCCCTTTATTTTGTATATGGAAGTTATCGTATGGTTCATGTATGGCAACAAGTCCTATAAAAGAGAACCAAGGATTGATTGATGATTGTGTTTTATTTCATATGGAAACCGATCTGCCGGGGCTACATGTAAGTGCATTGTGACTAAGGACGGATCAATAGATTGAATTAGATTAGAAAAAAAACCAGCAGGAGGGTGGAGTTATTAATTAAGAAAAAAGTCAGTAGTGGGAGGTGGGATGAAATAAAACCGGACGAAAATAAAACCGAAGTACCAGGCTACCAACTGCTTCATTAGGAGTAGAGATATCAAGGAGGATAGGATCGAGAGAGGAGTTGGCGGCGTACTATTTTTTTATTTTTCGAGAGAGGAATCAAATGACCCTTTCTCATATAATAGTAATGATTTATGATTGATCAAAGATTGATCGTGATTTATTCATTTCCATATAAAATTACCAAATACTACCAAATTTTTTTATGCTTGATTAGAGATTGATCATGAATTATTCCTTTTAATATAAAAGTTACCGAAAATTGATCTTATTGGCATATAAATTTGGTTTAAATAGATCGTGGGTAAAATTCCGTTATTTGTTTCCTTAAAATTCGTTATTTTATTTCCTAAAGTAAATTGCATTGATGGAAGGAATCAGTTGATTTAGGTAAGTTAGGAAAGTTAGACCTGTGATCTTTTGTATCTTAGGAAAGTGTTGGTTTACAAGGAAAGAATGGAGACGAAAATAAACCCGTAGAAAAGGGGTGGGGGAGGGGGTGGGGTTAATTTGATGGAAAAAAACAGGTTGAAAATAAACCGGTTGAAAATAAACCGGTTGAAAGTGGGGGGGGGGACTATTCAACCAAGTCGTCCATTAGAAGTAGAGATTTCAAATTATGTGCTATCCAATACGTACTTGTTGCTGATGGAACGACCACATGGATAGCTCCTACAATCTTCATGCAGGTTGCACAAAATTACGCCATAGGAGGTTTCAAACCTTCAATGGGCCACCCTTGGCCATCCAGCCGGTGGTTTTCCATCCTTCCTTACGCCTGACGTCTTGTGGAACCAGGCGCATCCCAGATCCACCGCCTTCCATTAAGGTCGCCACACAGAGGGGAAAAATAGAGTAGGCGGTGTCGCGGAGGAGGAGGCGGTGGTTTTCTATGTCACTGGTGTTTGTGTAGTTGTGCGTTGGAACTTCACAACGTGGGGAGGACGAGGAAATGGGAGAGCAGATTGTCGATGGTGGCATGGGAAAAAGAACGCGGTCTGGGGAGGGGGTCGGTGGCTAGAACTTTGGAAAGGAAGGAAACCTGATTGTGTTTCCCTTTATTTTGTATATGGAAGTTATCGTATGGTTCATGTATGGCAACAAGTCCTATAAAAGAGAACCAAGGATTGATTGATGATTGTGTTTTATTTCATATGGAAATCGATCTGTCGGGGCTACAAGTAAGTGCATTGTGACTAAGGAAGGATCAATAGATTGAATTAGATTAGAAAAAAAAACCAGCAGGAGGGTGGAGTTATTAATTAAGAAAAAAGTCAGTAGTGGGAGGTGGGATGAAATAAAACCGGACGAAAATAAAACCGGAGTACCAGGCTACCAACTGCTTCATTAGGAGTAGAGATATCAAGGAGGATAGGATCAAGAGAGGAGTTGGCGGCGTACTATTTTTTTTTCTTTTTTGAGAGAGGAATCAAGTGACCCATTCTCATATAATAGTAATGATTTATGATTGATCAAAGATTGATCGTGATTTATTCATTTCCATATAAAAGTTACCAAATACTACCCAATTTTTTTATGCTTGATTAAAGATTGATTATGAATTATTCCTTTCCATATAAAAGTTACCGAAAATTGATCTTATTGGCATATAAATTTGGTTTAAATAGATCGTGGGTAAAATTCCGTTATTTGTTTCCTTAAAATTCGTTATTTTATTTCCTAAAGTAAATTGCATTGATGGGAGGAATCAGTTGATTTAGGTAAGTTAGGAAAGTTAGACCTGTGATCTTTTGTATCTTAGGAAAGTGTTGGTTTACAACGAAAGAATGGAGATGAAAATAAACCCGTAGAAAAGGGGTGGGGGAGGGGGTGGGGGTAATTTGATGGAAAAAAACCGGTTGAAAGTGGGGGGGACTATTCAACCAAGTCGTCCATTAGGAGTAGAGATTTCAAATTATGTGCTATCCAATACGTACTTGTTGCTGATGGAACGACCACATGGATAGCTCCTACAATCTTCATGCAGGTTGCACAAAATTACGCCATAGGAGGTTTCAAACCTTCAATGGGCCACCCTTGGCCATCCAGCCGGTGGTTTTCCATCCTTCCTTACGCCTGACGTTTTGTGGAAGCAGGCGCATCCCAGATCCACCGCCTTCCATTCAGGTCGCCACACAGAGGGGAAAAATAGAGTAGGCGGTGTCGCGGAGGAGGAGGCGGTGGTTTTCTATGTCACTGGTGTTTGTGTAGTTGTGCGTTGGAACTTCACAACGTGGGGAGGACGAGGAAATGGGAGAGCAGATTGTCGATGGTGGCATGGGAAAAAGAACGCGGTCTGGGGAGGGGGTCGGTGGCTAGAACTTTGGAAAGGAAGGAAACCTGATTGTGTTTCCCTTTATTTTGTATATGGAAGTTATCGTATGGTTCATGTATGGCAACAAGTCCTATAAAAGAGAACCAAGGATTGATTGATGATTGTGTTTTATTTCATATGGAAACCGATCTGTCGGGGCTACATGTAAGTGCATTGTGACTAAGGAAGGATCAATAGATTGAATTAGATTAGAAAAAAAACCAGCAGGAGGATGGAGTTATTAATTAAGAAAAAAGTCAGTAGTGGGAGGTGGGATGAAATAAAACCGAACGAAAATAAAACCGGAGTACCAGGCTACCAACTGCTTCATTAGGAGTAGAGATATCAAGGAGGATAGGATCGAGAGAGGAGTTGGCGGCGTACTGTTTTTTTCTTTTTCGAGAGAGGAATCAAATGACCCATTCTCATATAATAGTAATGATTTATGATTGATCAAAGATTGATCGTGATTTATTCATTTCCATATAAAAGTTACCAAATACTACCCAATTTTTTTATGCTTGATTAAAGATTGATCATGAATTATTCCTTTCCATATAAAAGTTACCGAAAATTGATCTTATTGGCATATAAATTTGGTTTAAATAGATCGTGGGTAAAATTCCGTTATTTGTTTCCTTAAAATTCGTTATTTTATTTCCTAAAGTAAATTGCATTGATGGGAGGAATCAGTTGATTTAGGTAAGTTAGGAAAGTTAGACCTGTGATCTTTTGTATCTTAGGAAAGTGTTGGTTTACAAGGAAAGAATGGAGACGAAAATAAACCCGTAGAAAAGGGGTGGGGGAGGGGGTGGGGGTAATTTGATGGAAAAAAACCGGTTGAAAGTGGGGGGGGGGGACTATTCAACCAAGTCGTCCATTAGGAGTAGAGAATAGCGCACCACACCCACGGTGCACCACTACTAACATTTTTTTCATTTTAACTAGTAATAGCGCACCACACCCACGGTGCGCCACTACTAACATTTTTTTTCAAAACTAGTAATGACGCACCACACACCAGGTGCGCCAGGGTTACCAATGGCGCATTCTCAGGAGGTGCGCCATTGGTAACCTGAGAGCAGCTAGATATTTTTGACAGCCACCTACCACACTCACTTTCCCCACTTCATTCTCTCCACCTCTACCAAGCTTGGTCTCGGCTGCCTCCTCCTCCTTAGCTCATTTGCACCATAGATTCACCCAAATTAAATGGTTAAATTTCTTTTTTTTGATAGGTAAGTAAGGGGAAAGCTTTCTTTGTGTTCTAGATCTACTTTTTTCTCCCTCCAACAACGTACACACTTTTTATGGCCTAGATCTACGTATGTTTGTGGTGTTGCATATGTTTGTGTTTGCAGGTACCGGTATTTCAAATGCGTTATTGCCAATATTTTGCCGGAATGTTGATTCATTTCCGTTTCGGCGAGAATTTGGCACTATGCATTCTTTTTGGTCCTATTTTTGGCAAAGTCATGCCAATTGTTTTGGTTCTAAAATATCATTTTGCTCTACCCCGCAGGCGACCATGGTCCACACGATGACCGAAGGCATCGTGAATAGGTTTTTGAGCTCCGCGAAGGCCGAGATGCTTCAAAATAACGAGACGGAGATAAGATGTCCGTGTCGAAGATGCAAGCTAAAGAGCCTTATGGACCCGAATTCCAGACAGGTGCGGGACCACCTGCTCTTGCGTGGTTTCATGGATGGCTATCGGTGGCAAGGTGATGAAGATGATTATGAAGTCGTCCATGGGGGGCGGGCAAGAAATAAGGAAGGGCGGCAAGACAATAGCGGCGAGGGCGGGCGAGAAGACGAAGAATCTCCTGGACATGATCCGAAGTAGATGCAGGACACAGTCATCATGTAGAAGATGCCGGACATGATGATGAGGAAGATCAAGACGAAGGGCATGATCATGAAGATGAAGATGCCGGAGCAGACGACGATGAACCATCGATGAGCTGGGTGCAGGACCCTAATATTCAAGAGCTACTTCTCAAGCAGACGGGTAACACAAGAGCTGCCGCCCGAGAGAAAGCCAAGCTGGATCAACTGGAGATAGACGCGGTTACTCCATTGTATGAAGGATGCAGGCCCGAGGATACCCACCTGAAAGTAATGCTCATGGCTCTGGAGATGAAGGTAAAACACAAAATGACCGACGCATGCTTCGACGAGAACATGTCATTCTGGCACGAACGTCTTCCCAAGGGGAACAAGTGCCCGACCAGTTTCGAGGAGGCGAAGAAAATCGTGTGTCCTCTGGATTTACCGCACATGAAATACCATGTGTGCATGAACGATTGCATCATTTATCGGGACGAGCACGCGGAGTTTACCATATGTCCGGTGTGCGGCGTCTCTCGATACCAGAAGAGGAAGAAAGCTCCTCGAAAAGTGGTGTGGTACTTTCCGATCACTCCTCGTCTACAGCGGTATTTTGTGGATCTTAAGCTAGTAAAGCTCCTGCGTTGGCACGCGGATAGGGAGGAGAACAAGCGAGAAGATGACGGAAATGATCCGGAGATAAATAAAAAAGACAAGATGCTGAGTCACCCTAAGGATGTGAGCTAGTGGCAAGTGTTGAACTTCGAACACCCAGAATTTGGGGACGATCCAAGGAACATCGTGCTGGGCGCGAGCACCGATGGAGTCAATCCGTTTGGCAGCTAGAGAAGCACACATAGCACCTGGCCTATGTTTGTGTGGATGTACAACTTTCCCCCTGGATGTGCGTGAAGAGGAAGTACATTCACATGAGTATGCTAACTGAAGGGCCGAAACAACCAGGGAATGACATCAATCTGTATCTGGGGCTGCTGAAAGAGGAGCTAGACACGCTGTGGAAAACGCCAGCCACTATGTGGGATGCCGCAATGAAAGAATATTTCCTTATGAGATCCGCACTGCTCACGAGGGTGCACGACTATCTCGGTTACGGATATGTCGCGGGGCAGGTGGTCCACGGATTTTGTGAATGCATCAGGTGCATGGATGACACAAGGTATCGCCAGCTAGATAGGGATCCCGAGTCTTCGAAAACCGTGTTCATGGGACATCAAAGGTGGCTTCCCGATGATGACTCCTGGAGAAAACGCAAGGATCTGTTCGATGGTGAAACCGAACCCCGAAGACCCCCAGGTACGAGGAGCGGCGAGTAAATAGAGGAGCTGTTGAAAAATTGGAAAGAGTGCCCACCGCCGGGAAAGAAGCGAAAGGCGCCATAGCCGCTGCTGAAGGTATGAAAAACGAGGTCTGTTTTATGGGACTTGCCATACTGGAAGATCGTCCGTGTGCCTCACAGCCTTGATGTCATGCATATCACGAAGAACGTGTGCGGGAGTCTGCTTGGTACCCTGCTCAACATGCCAGAGAGGACTAATGATGGGCCGAAAGCAAGGGCAGACTTGAAATCAATGGGCATAAGGGAGGAGCTCCACGCAAAACGCCCTAATGATGATGAGGCAAAGGACACGGAAAGTCGTCGCAAAGGCAAAAAGGCCAAGAAGATCGAAATATGACTGCCCTCTCGCGTGCTTCACTCTAAGTCAGGAGGAGATCGAGCAGTTTTTCACTTGCCTCGTAGGAGTAAAACTTCCTTACGGTTACGCGGGGAAGATAAGCAGATACCTAGACTCAACGAAGTAGAAGTTCAGCGGGATGAAGTCTCACGACTGTCACGTGTTGATGACGCAGGTACTTCCAGTTGCAATCTGTGGGATCATGGACGCGCACATACGTGAAACGCTATTTGGCCTATGCAACTTTTTCGACGTCATCTCTCGGAAGTTGGTTGGCGTGAGGCAACTCAGAAGGCTACATGAAGAGATCGTGGTGATACTATGCGAGCTTGAGATCTACTTCCCAACCGCATTCTTAGACGTTATGGTGCATCTGCTAGTCCATATCGTGGAGGATATCACCCAACTCGGGCCGACATTCCTGCACAGCATGATGTCGTTCGAAAGGATGAATGGTGTCATCAAAGGATACGTTCGCAACAGGGCACGTCCAGATGGAAGCATAGCCAAGGGCTTTCTGACCGAAGAGTGCATCTCCTACTGGACGAATTATCTAGGCATCGAGAACCCCGTTGGTCTGCCCGTCAACAGGCACCTCAGCAGGCTCACTGGATGGGGTCACCGCGAGGGTCGCCGCGAAAGGCATGTCGACTTCAAGGGTCGACTCGCCGACTTTGAAAGAGCAAACCTAGTCGCGCTACAACACATAGACGTGGTCGATCCTTGGGTGGTAGAGCACAAAACCTTTATTGAGAAGACATACAATGACCAAGGCCAACAGAGGACGGACGGAGATATAATCAAAGAGCACAACTCATGTTTCACGCATTGGTTCAAGGAGAAGCTTCTGTCATACCCTTTACATGAGGATTCTTCCGCGGAAGAAAAACTCATATTCGCCTTGTCACAGGGCGCTGAGCACAACCTGATGACCTATGAGGCGTACGATATCAACGGCTACACATTCTACACCGAGGAAAAGGAAATGAAGAGCAATTATCAGAACTCCGGGGTAACGATGAAATCCTACACCGGTAACGACAAGGAAGATACTACAAAAGGATCAAGGAGATCTGGGAGCTGAGCTACGCTGAAGAGAAGGTCCCGATGTTCCGTGTCAGATGGGCCAAGAGCGTCCTAAAAGAAGACCGGTATTTCACCACCATGGTTATATCCGAAGCCAAATCCAAGACCGCGGGCACAAACGTCACCGTGAAAAATGGGCCATGTGTACTGCCTTCCCAAGTGGACCAATGATTCTTCATTACCGACCCATCAAAGCCCAGTCGTGTTGTCGTGAGGAGAGGCAAAAGTAACATCATCGGAATGGATGGAGTCGCCAATGAGCAAGACCTCGACAAGTATGGCGACCCGAAGATGGAAGATGGCGACGACGATGAAGTACCATACACCACAAGAAGAACCAGGACCACCCTACCTAAAGGACGTCCGTTCAAGAGAAGATCAATTCAAGGGGTTCCGGGGATAAATTATTTAACCGCGAGAAAGAAGGGCAAGAAGATTGTGAAAAGATAGCTAAGATCGAATCACGATGTGTCGGCCGCGTGTGTGTGTCAGTGGCAAGCTCAATTATTACATGCAACTAAATTATTACATGTATCACTTGATTTCAACCATTTCATCTAATTCTAAATCTTTGCACAATGGTTTTATCACTCCATTTTCATTTTCCTTTTCTTTTATCTCAAATCTTTGCACAAAGGTCATGCCCAATTTTTTCTTGACCTAGAAGGTGCCCGATTCTCAACCGAAACAAAAATTAATCAACATTTATAGTTTGTTAACTGAAATTGTTAAATGCAGTCTAGTTTGTTAACTGAATACCTGCAGTATTATTCAGAATAAATGCAGTCTAGTTTGTTAACTCTAGTAGTGTACTCCTGTTACATGCAGTCTAGTTACTCCTGTTGTTCAGATTCACGATGTACGAGCATCTCTAGCCGCGCCCCCAACAGGCCCCCCCAGGCCACTTTTTCGGCGCCGGCGCCAAAAAATGCCCTAGTCGCGCTCCCAGGACGACGAAAAGTGCCGGTTTGGCCCTTTTTTCCGCCCGGTGGCCGCAGGCCGAACCCGGCGCACTAGGGGGCGATCGGGGGCTCCGGCGCAAGGGAAAAGCGCGGCTGGCCCACATCGTCAGGCAAAAAGTCAAGATTTTCTTCCCCGACCCGTCTTCCACCCCCCGCACCCTCGGCCGCCACTAGCTATATCTCGGCGCCGCCCGCCGCCCTTCACCGCTAGATAGCCATTCCCCGCCGGACAAATAGCAGAGGTTCGCCATGGCAACCCCTCCAACAACAGCTGGGCGTTTCCGGCCGCCGTTTCCGGCCGTGGAGGGGCATTTCGGCGGGTGCACGCCCACCGAGCGCAAGGTGTTCGGCGATTTGCTTGCCTCGGCGATGGACTCGAATGACGAGGAAGCGCTCACCGCACTACTGGAGGAGGAAGCCGAGGCCGACGTCTAGGAAGAAGAGCATATGATGGTGCTCGCCACCCTCGCCCAGTTGCTGGCGAGCAATGAAAAGCTGCGGCGAGGTGGCTCGGCGCCGGGGCGGGTGAAAGCAAAAAACCGGCATCGTCTCGAAGGTTACTGCATGCTCTACTCCGACTACTTCGCCGATGCTCCACTTCACGGCGACAAAACATTTCGGCGCCGTTATCAGATGAGCCGAAAGCTCTTCCTCAGGATTGTGAATTCCATCCGGGAGTTCGACAACTACTTCAAGTGCAAGATGGATTACACCGGCAAACTTGGATTCACCTCGATTCAGAAGTGCACGACAGCGATGAGGATGCTTGCATATGGAGCTCCTGGTGATTCACTGGACGACTATGGGCGCATGGCCGAGTCCACCCGCATAGAGTGTTTCTACAAGTTCTGTCGGGCAGTGGTGGCAGTGTTTGGACCGCAATACTTGAGAACACCCAATGCGGAAGACACTGCTCGGATCCTAGCACGGAATGCATCAAGAGGATTTCCTGGAATGCTTGGAAGCATCGATTGCATGCATTGGAAATGGAAGAATTGCCCATTTGCTTGGCAGGGGATGTACAAAGGCGCCAAAGGTGGTTGTAGTGTGGTACTTGAGGTGGTGGCCACACAGGACCGCTGGATTTGGCACTCCTTCTTGGGTATGCCAGGAACTCACAATGACATCAACGTGCTGCAGTGCTCTCCTGTCTTTGCCAAGCTTGTTGAAGGTCATTCTCCTTCGGTGAACTTCGAGATCAATGGGCGGCACTACAATAAGGGGTACTATCTAGCTGATGGCATCTATCCGAGATGGTCGACATTTGTGAAGACGATCTCAAACCTTGTGCCAGGAGGCAAGAACGCCCGGTTGGCGAAGATTCAGGAGGCTTGCAAGAAGGATGTCGAGCGGGCATTTGGTGTGCTCCAATCTCGATTTGCTGTTGTCCGGTACCCCGCTCAGACCTGGTCGAAAGATCAAATGTGGGAGATTATGACTTGCTATGCCATCTTGCACAACATGATCATCGAGAGCGAGCAAGAAGACCCAGTGTTTGACACTGAACCATACTACAGGCAGGGTCCTCTAGCCGAAGTTGATTACCAGCTACCGGTAACCTGGACTGCCAATCTCAGTATGCGTCAGGAGATCCGAAACCCACAGGTGCATCATCAACTGCAGCAAGATCTGATATAGCACCTATAGAGGCTCAAGGGCGACGCAGGGCGCGACGTGTGATGAAATATGAGTTTTTATTTGTTGAGCTATATAATTTGTATTGAACTATTTGTTGTTGTACTATTTTGTTAAAGTCTTTGATTTTTCTGTGATGAAATATGTGATAAAAAAATTATTTTGATAATTGAACGCCGAGCAACGGCGAACCACGCCGAATATGGGCCTATTGTCGCCCATATGGGACCTTTATTCGCCGAAATGGGGCTGAAAAGTGGGCCAATATCGGCGCCTGGGGGCGACGACTGGGCGCAAAATCGGCCCCAGCGCCGATTGTATCGCTGGCTCGCCCCCAGGGGGCGATTTTTATGCATCCTGGGGGGGTCCAACGGCTGGAGATGCTCTAAGCTCATAGTTTAAATGTTTGTTTAATAAGTAGATGCCACAAGAAACAGTTGTCCCAGAAAAAGAATAAGTAGAAGAACACCTATTTTTCTTAACTGCTGCTTCACCCATCATGTTCGCGGGACAGTTCAATCCTCTGTTGTACAAAACTCCCATCATTAGAATTAATAAGGGGACCTCCAATACCAACCTAGTACACCAAAAATATAAGACTGAGTTAGGTTACAGGGAGAAGTACAGGGAGAAGTTGCGCAATGCCAAAGACATAGCTGTTTACAGTATGCGCTTTAATATAGGAGTAGTAAATTAAGGAGAAACTAGCAAAATGGCCCGTGAGTTGCAACGGGAGAATAAGGGTTATCCTCGAAATCGGGTCTCCTTTTCTTGTGATAGACTCACTCATGATCAATGCTTTAATAGTATAAAAGAGAGGTAGCGGTAGTAATTTTAAATACAAAAAATAACTTTTCTTCTAGGAATTGTTTTGTGTTTTTAACAATTAGAAATATATGAAACATATGAATATATCTCCAAAAATATTAATATATCACATCCTAGAAAAAATATGACCAGTGTTCACAGAATTTTTGGAAATTAAAAAAAAACAAATTCTAGCCATGCATGATTGCATAGTTGCAATAGATGGATGAATCTACACATAACTATGTTTATCAATTATCACTTACACGTTAAATAGGTTGGAAACAATTTTGCATATACCAAACTCAAAATATATTTGAACATTGTAAATGGTATAGTTGAATATGTACCAATATCATACACAAATAATTATATTAGCATATATGTATGTATGTATGTATGTATGTATTGACTGAGCAAATAACAAAAAATATATAAGAGTAATAGTTTAGTCCAGATATGTATGTTCATGCATGCAAACTTGGGGGGAAACATACTTGTCATAACGCTTGCCTAACAACACGAGTTTATTACTAAGCTGGGTCTGTACTAACATTCAGAATGCATGGATACTGAATAGCTACTACAGTTAGGCTACAAATATGAAGTAATTCATAGGAACAGCATTCCAGTAATTGTAAATATCTAGGGTGATTATTTCATTGCTTTTGATCTATAAAGAGCAGCGCTATGCTTACGATGAGAAAGACCAAGAGACACATAGTATGTCATATCATGGGAACGTGGACACAAAGATTAGGCAATTTTGGCATAACAAACGTGGTTACTAAAACTGATAGCTTGATCCCTACTGAGCTAATCTGGTGATGTCGTGGAGGTCATTTATCTTTGGTCCCATGTGGTGGTCCATGCTTGACAATAATCAAACAAATATTTCTAAGGGGGTAGATCAAGTGATCCTGGGGAAAGGAGGGTATGGTAATGATTAGAATTGAGGAGGCTGGTCAATGCAGGCGACCCTGCAATCGCCATGATAAGAATCTGAGCAGCCATGGAGGAGACCATAGGGAAGCAGGAGCTGCTTCTCCGCCATGCGCGAGGATAACGTCAACCAATCTCAGGCGATCACTCGAAGTGAACCTTCTGCTACTTCTTGCAAGGTAGATGAATGGTGGGCATTCTGTTGTGGTCGCAAAACATGTTGACCTTCCTCTCGCAGCGAGCCGTCACCGGTAATGTCTGCTTCAGTCGCTTCACAAGCACCAGCTTGTCGAAGGCCGTGACCATGCAATGACGTGGATCTTTCCATCATCTCAAGATGTCGTGCCGTCAGCATGGCCGGAGCTCATGGCCAATGACGACAAAGCCGCTCAGGCCCCCGCCCCCATGCCGTCGATCACCTCGTCAAGCCTGTTCCGCTGCTCGACCCAAGCTTCCGGCTGCTCGTCTGCCTAATTAAGCTGACGGGCCAACCTCTCAGCACCTCGTAGCGGGAGTCAAACGAAAAAAGGTAAGATGAAACGTCTGTGCCTTGTTGGTTTTTGAACTCCAGATCAAATCATCATAGGAGTTATACATGCACGTACAAAGCTAGCAACGCAACGCACAACGAGGCAGCTTAATTGATTCTGGCTGTACATGCTCTGCTCGCCGCAGAGGTACGTACACGCGGAACCGAAGCTAGCTTTCACGTGGAATTGTAGCCTTGTATGCATACGTACGCGAACGTTGCTTCTGCCGGCTTCAGATGAATTAATCGATCTCGGCGACTCTCTCAACGGAAGGTCCTTGTGACCGTGGTTCGTTTGCTCTGTGCGTTGCTAACCCTGACATCCGTATTGTATGGTGTAGTCGTCATAGTCGTGCTATGCATGTTGTCGTCGTCAGCGTCATCAGTGCTGCAAGTCTTGATCGCTGAGCTACAAGATACCGTTGCCACTGAACTGCAAGCCGTCGTTGCGGTTATTCATGTTGTCGATGTCGCTAAGTGCTGCCGCAAAGGAAGAGTTCACTGCTGCAAGCGTGACAGGGCGATGTGCACGACGACACATGCGGGGCTGCAAGACCCAAGTTTTTTTACCGAAATTTGACCATCTCGACCACACGCATCCATCACCGTCCAGTACTATATGCATGAATCTTAACACAATCTGGCTGATTTTTTTTTGCCACGTAGGACAAGGCGTGTGTGTGGTGTGTGACATAGTTCGTCCACACATCCATTTTTACTACACGGAGGGGCCGGTGTGTAGGCGTTTAGCAGTTCACCCACACACCAGTTTTCAGTCACGCACAAGGGCTGGTGTGTGGGCATTTGCCATCTCGCCCACACGCCCGTCTCCTCTCCCACACCCAAGTTGTTAGTTGCCATGTGTTTTGCAGTGCACATGGCAACTGCCCCTAGTGTGCTTTATAAGCAGGTGGCAACTCTCTTTTTTTACCCGAGTTTGCCATGTGTTTTGCAGGGTACACGGCAACTGCCTAGTGTGCACGTAAGCAGATGGCAACTGTCTTTTACCGAGTTGCCATGTGTTTTTGCATGATACATGGCAACTGCTCCAACGTGCACGTACATGGCAACTGCCCTAACGTGCACGTAAGCAGATGGCAACTCTTCCTTTTTACATGGCAACTGCCCTAGCATGCTTGTGAGCACATGGCAACTCTCTCAACTGCCTAGTGTTAGTATGTGGCAACTCCTAAAGTTATGAAATCATGGCAACTACATTAGATCAGACCATACATGGCAACTGCAGTTGAGCAACCATGGCAACTGCAGTTGTCCGACATGGCAACCGTAGTTCAGCAACATGGCAACTGCAGATAAACGAACATGGACGAGGGTCTGGACCATGGCAACTGCGGGCGTGCGGTGGGCGTCACGCGTCGCGTGCGGGACCAGAAGGGTACGAGGCCTGACATACGGGCGTGTGGGCGTTATCAACTTCGCCCACACGCACGCGTGTGAGAGGGTTCAGGAGGGAAAAAAGATGTGTGTGGGCATTAGTTGTTTTGCCCACACGTAGGTGTGTGGGCTGATTGCTGTCCATGCCACACGAGGCGCATGGCACAACTACCCGATACACCACACGTGTGGCAGTTATCGGGACCTTTTTTTTATTACTCTTTCGTAAGAGGAGTCTCCTCCAGACTACGCAGGAGTTGGAAGCCCACGGGGAGTCTCGTGGCCGATAACTCTCTTGGATATGCAAATAAAAAACAATAGCCAGAATTTACATAGATCTTCTTTTGAATCTTAGTCGTTAGATATTTATGGTTAACACAAAATCGACGGATATAAAGAGATGATGTATGAAGAACTATGAAATCTTATGTCCTTTAATATTAAGTAAAGATTTCCGATTGTTTTTTTAAGAATACCAAGTTCAGATAGATAGATTCTGATGCAAGCATCTATATAAATGCAAGAAAATAACAATCACAAGTGTACCTTCTTGATTTTGCAAGTGGACAACTGAAGGTCTCCACAGTCAAGTTCAGTAGGCTCCTGGCGAGGCTCGTGAGTCACTTCACCCATTGTGACCAACAATAATCCCTCACCAGCATCACGCCCTATAGCCACTACTTGTTTAAATGGCTTTTGTACCGTAGAGAAAATATTTTCTGGACGAGAAGAAAGGAAATGCTTGCCAATGCTAGTAGCCTTTATTCTGAATTATACTGCAGGTATTCAGTTAACCAACTAGACTGCATTTGAGAAATAACTCTAGTAGCCTTTTTCCCTATTTAGAGCGAACATGGCCGACAACGATGAGGCCGGCGGTTCGGGCAAGCAATTCTGGGAGCTGTCCCACGAGATGGAGGAAGAACCTCACCGCTATGAGGATGCCGCAGAAGACACCGATCCCGACTACACAACCCTAGTGGCGTCGGGGATGACACCACTGATGGTGCCGCCGGGGATGCCACCACTGATGATGGCAGCGAACGCACAGATGGCAGCCAACCGAAAAGGCAACGGAAGGACCGGCGCCCGAACGTGCTCGGCACCGTCAAGGAGGAATTTACTGAAGTGTCCTACAGTGGGCATCCAACGGCGCCCAAAGAATTAGTCAGTGGGTACGCAGGACAACTCGGGTGCATTCTCCGGAGCACTGTCTCGATCAACACCGAGAACCTAAGGCATCATGACCGAGGGAATTTGCGCAACCTCCTCTTCACGAAGCTGCACGAATGATACAAGTTCCCCGGTGACTTCGCAAACACACGCCTCTCAGAGAATAAAGTGAACAGTGCCGCCCTCACGAAGATGAGCACGGCCCTGGCTACTTGGAGAGCCGCGGTGAAGAGAAGGATTCTAAGGGGTGATAGTTATGAGAAGATCAAGAAGACAAATCCTTCGATCAGCGAAGCTGACTACCTGGAGTTCAAGATCAAGTGCGAGAGCAATGTATCCGCGGAATCAACTCAGTGGGGGAAAGATATGCAGGACTTGAACTTAGGGGTTCACAAACTCGGTCCCGACGGTTACAGAGTGGTGGAACCTAAATGGGACAAGGAGGACGCGCAGCGTGCCGAGCAAGTCCTACCGCCCCTCTTCGATAAATACCATGAAAAGCAGACCAGGAACTATGTCAGGGCCCGGTACAAGGTGGACCCGGTAACAAAGGAGCTTACCATGGATCCGAAGGTGAAGGCGCTTGAGCTTGTTTTGGTAAGGAATACACCCCCGCGTAATTAGCTCCATATGGTTGCTTTCTAATTAATGAAGCCACATTTCTAAATGGTTCATGTTCCTTCCACAGGAAACTGAAAGTAGTAGCGCGGGGTCGTCTCAGAGCTCCCCTTGGGACACCACTTTAAATAGGGCGTTGAACATAATGAAACGCAAGGATAAGTTCAGTAAGCCATCGTCAGCTGGTCGTGTGGCCAGCAAAGGCTTGCCCACGAAATGGTCGGAATACTATAAGGCTGGGCGAAAGGAGAGAAAGATCAGCTCGAAAAGCCAGGAGCGCGAGGTTAAAGAACTCAAGGCACAAGTGGCGCGGATTTCGAAGATAGTCCAAGAGCAAGTGCGAGACCAACTGGGAGCGACGATCACCGCCATTATGCCTTGCTTGCTTGAGCGGCTGCGGGGGTGGATTGCGGGCGGCCAACAGGGGCCGCCCCGATTCCCAGCTTCACGGGCAACAACTCGCACAACGCGCCGACATTGGTGTCTCTGGCGGAGGCGCCGACATTGGAGCTTAATGCACCCGGGTGTGGGAAGAATACGCCGGTTGGCACCTCGGCAGCAAGCGGCCCCTCCGTCACTTGCACGCCCGCCGTTGGCAGTGCCTCGACATTAGCCGAGCTCGACGCCATCACGGTAACTAAGCCTTGGCCGATGACTTCATCTCCTTGCCTTTGACCGGGCATCCCTGATGCCTACAAGTTTTCGCAAGGCGCCGCCAACGTTCCATGCACTCTCCTGCACTTCATGGACGACGACTTGATCGATGTCGCCAAGGCCAAAATCGTTGAACCGGGCAACAGCGTGTTCCACAGTAATCCGATGCCACCCACCGTGTATAGGGTTCAACTTGTTCGGGTGCTGCGGGGCTGCGATGACTTGTTACCTCCGTATCCACCCCCTGGGGCCGACGAAGATGATGTGATGACCCTCAGTGCCTGCTTAGGATGGTCTATGCTTTGGCCGAAGAGCCAGATTCGTTTGGGGGCGGGGGACACCACCCCACAGACAACACCGCCAGTCGTGCCGGCGCCAAGCCATGGCAAGATCGCCGCAACGCTACCGCCGTCAACTGATCCGGACATGCATATTGCACAGATCCGGATGATGACGATGGTACATTTTCCAACGTCAATAAGTACATGAACGAACATGGGTACAATGATGAATTCTTGGGGCCTCCTTCTCAAGAACCCAACCCTGCAAAAGAAGATCGCGATCTAGCTGGTACCGCGGAGAAACCCAATTGCAACAGGCGTCGTCTGGCGTTCAGTTCTCAGGAGACGCCTCCAGCTGCCGCCTTCACCGAGACTCAAATAACCGAGCTGCGAAATATTATTAGCCCCAACACACTCAAGAAGGTGGTCTCTGAGCAGAACTCGATCCCATTACAGCAGAAGAAGTACAAGGGACGGGAAAGAAAAAAATAACAAGGGTGCGAGCCAGCCGGCACCGAGTACGATCCGTGCTCAGGATGGGCCACCAATAACTAAGGATATCTCGAGGAGGGTGCATGTGGCAGGTAGGCCAATGCTACCGACTAATCTGCTCAATGCTGCAACTGGTGCTATGCGGAGTCTGCATGACAGTGTTCTTTCTATGGAGATCCGGCGTCTCTCCGAGAATGATGTGGCATACTCGGTTTTCGTGGCCAAGGTGCTAGAGGGCAAGGGCTTTGTCGATAGCACCATCGAGCGTATGATCATCATGCGGTTTGATGACATCTTCGCTATGTTTAACCTTCATCCGCTGCACTACACCTTCATTCGGCTATTTTCGCTCAGTATGAAGATGCGGATCATTAGAGACAGGACCCCGGACATCGTGATAGTCGACCCCTTCTACATGCGTGCCAAGATCTTGGGCAGCGCTGGGGACCGGCAAGTTGCGAGTTCATACCTCGAAGGCGTCATTCTGGCGAACCCAGATAAGGATAACTTCCGCGTGCCTTACTTTTCCGAGTAAGTCATCCCCTCACCGCCCCGTAACATATGATTTCTTAGATTTCGATCGTTCTTTTTTTTCTAACATTCCGTGTTTTGTGCAGTGACACACATTGCACACTCATCCTCTTAATCCCGAAATATTCCATGGCCACGTATTTCGACTTGGACCGTCAGTCGAAGAAAGACTACACAAATATGAAGAAAGTTCTTGATGATGCTCTCACTAGTAGAAAAAGGGGCTTTGGTTCGGCCAGAAAAGAGCATTAGTACCAGTTGCATTACGAACCGGGACTAATGTGAGCATTAGTCCCGGTTCGAGCGGCTAGGGCACCGTACATGCATTACTCCCGGTTCAAATGGGACCTTTAGTCCCAGTTGGTGCCACGAACCGGGACTAAAGGGTGTGATGCCCATTAGTACCGGTTCGTGGCACCAACCGGAACTAAAGGTGGACCTCCACACAGCGGCCACGTGGAGGGCCTTTAGTCCCGGTTCGTATAGGGGGGGAGGCTTTAGTAACGACCCTTTAGTCCCGATTCCAAAACCGGGACTAAAGGCCCTTATGAACCAGGACAGATGGCCCTTTTTCTACTAGTGTCTCCCCCGCTACGCCAAATCTGGAGGCACCTTCAGGAGGCCAATTTGTAGGTGCGGCAAGCACGTGTTCACCCATGTAACGAAGTTTCCCTGCGTCAAGCAGCCGCCTGACAGCCAGAAGGATGCCTACTACGCCCTCCGTCACATGTGGGCGATAGTACGGGACCATAATCACCTTATGCTATCAAATAATCTCAAAGAATGGGCCGCACGCTTGTCGGCAATCCAGGACGAGGACATCAGACAAGAATTCTTTCACATCTAGTCGGAGTTTGCGGAAATCATCTATCAAGATGTCCTTCATACCTCGGGGCAGTTCTACCTCAAATATCAACCGTCCAACAGTGAAATAGAAACAACGCTACAAATGCAGGGTGACAACGACCGCACATTCATGACCATCACGAAAGACGGCGGCTTCATCCACGCTCCGGTCCCTGAGTCAAGTCGAAAGTATTGATGCTATGTAGTTCTGAAATATCGATTAGCTCATGTTGTAATTAAACTTTAATGAACTTGTATGTCTCTTTAGTTTGGACAGTCGTTCAACTTAAATGTAATCGATGCTATTTATTAGTAGGACCATGAATCATGCTATTAATGTGTTGCTTTTCTTTTCCGATCCTTTTGTTGCATACTTATATATTGCTTATATATTATCTGTGAGTTGCTACTAACGTTTTGTTTGTCGAGTGCATAGAGATGTCGTCGTATGTCGTGTACAAGGGTAAGGTTCCCGGAGTCTACGACGACTGGGAGGAGTGTTGGAGACAAGTTCACCGTTTCAGCGGTAACAATTACAAAGGACACACCACTAGGGCGGAGGCGGAAGCTAGATATGCGTGCTATCTAGCGGGAGAGAGGAGGGAGCGGAGGAGGAACCGGATGAAGACCAGTTTCATCGCGATGATGCTCATCATGACCCATCTCTCTTCTATGTGATGGTAGTTTAGATGATCGATATCGACTTTGTAATGTGACGACAAACTCGGCTAATATGATGAACTTTGCTAATGTCTCGGGACCTAAACTTGGCTAATGTTTGAACTTTGTTCGCTATTTCGAATTTGGAGACTAATATGATGAATTCTATTGTGTGATGTTTATATTGTGTGCTGTAACGTATTTTGTAACCTGTGCAAATACCAAAAAAGCAAAAAAAAATTCCTAATATTCATAGCAGTGGCGCACCATATTGAGAATTAGTGGCGCACCAAGATAAATACCAGTGGCGCATTATCGGGCATAGTAATGGCGCACTTGGGGCATCAGTGAAGGCAAATATGGCCCCAGTAGTGGCGCGTTAATAGTGGCGCATCTATAGTGCGTCATTGATAGCAAAAACTGGTGCGCCACTAAGAGCCTTTTTTCTAGTAGTGCCGGCCTGGACAGCTGAGCCGACTGGGCCAAGAGGCCCAGTGGGGAAGGGGGAGCTTTTGCCCCCACTGTTATTTTTTTGTTAGATTGTTTTACCTTCTCTTTTAATTATTTTTCTTTTATTGTTTTATTTTAGTTTAATAAATTATAAAAGTAGTCCCTAATAGTGTTAATAAATATGCTACTGCCACATAAGTTTGGGCAACTAAATAAAATAGTTTAATATTTTATTTATTGTAAAAGGTATTTAACTAATTATTTTGCCGTTGTTTTAACTTATTTTAGGACATTCAAATACTTTATAAAAATGTGGTTTCTCCACCATAATCACTTATGATTTATTTGTCACCGTCTGTACCTTTTAGTTTTAATGGTTGAAAACTTTTCTAGTTGACTTTATTTTAAATTTGAATTTCTGAATCGGTTTTGAACTAACGCGACACTAATAACAGTAACTGAGGTGATGTGGCATCATTAATAGAGGATTGCTATAGCGTAATTATCCGGGCGTCACAATAGCTCACCACGCCTCCCTGCGCCGGCCGGGGCAGCAACTCTGCAAATGGTGTTGATTGCTTTTCTAATTTTGATTGAAGGGTCTCTATGCAAAAAGTTAGGGACTGTTTTTTAAATTTCGAAGTAATGTCGTCTCGCACGAACAGTTCTGCCACTCAGCAAAAGCAGGACCCACCTGTCATAATCGTGACCAAAATGGCTTAAGTCGCCAACTAGTGTTATTTCTAAAAAATGACTCAGAATTAGTGGTTTTCAGCACAAAACTGTAGAAGTGTGGTTTCTGCAATCCTAACGTTCAATGTTGATGTTTTCTGCAATTCACTCGGCACACTCGTGATGCTGTTCTCGTAAAAGTAGGCTAGATCAAGTGCCGTAGCGCCAATGACATTGAAGTTTGGTCCATGCATGGGTGAAGTTATGTTCTTCACCGAGAATCGGGGAGATGAATTGGAGCCCAAACTCATCGGCTGCCAAGTTGATTCATCAATCATCAGTCCACGCATTGGCAGACACTACCTTCTATCTAGCATTCTCTCAACAAAAACCTGAAAGCTAGCTAACTTGAGATAAATTAAAGGACGGAAGCATATGCATAAATACCAATGAAGTCCAAGATGATAAGGCCATTGGAGGCTCGGTGAAGAACATAACTTCACCCATGCATGATAAGGTATTATTGTACACTACCTTATCTCAGAAGTTACACGCGCAAGAGTTGAAATCTTTTAAGATGAATCTCAAGACCGAGACCATCTACGCTGTTGAGCTCCCATGAGACACTGAACTAACAAACTATAGGGAATATGTTCAGTGTCGCCCAACTGGGTGCCCATAGTCCATAGACGTCGACAATCAGGATTCGTCACCAGCGAACCCAATTGACAATGTCGATTCCAAAAATGGAGGTCAATGATGTGCAGATTTCGATGTTGCATACGTTATTTTGACACGCTGAAAACTCTTGTGTTTTGTCGCGAATACAAGGTGTTATACATTTAGAGTAATTTTGTTTTTTTACAGAGCTCCTCGAATATCATTTGACCACCAAACTTTGCAAACACTTCTAACATTTGTTCATAGTCATTCCCACAAAGTCTTAGATTTTTCTTTTGAAACGGTATGCTATATTTTCTTGCGTGGGTGTACCGAGCTGGGTATAGAAAAACCACTCTCTTATGCGGCATGGTTGTGCTGTGACATTTATTTCATGTATTTGACACGCTATCAGGAGAATATTGCAATGAAGTTGCAAACTTAAAGAAATGATGTGACGGAGGGTTTTCTGCTACGAGCATCGCACGACTCAGGATCATGATCTTAAGTGAGATATGCATGTATCGCCCTCATACAGAGGCCGGGGGTCATTCTCATTTTCAAAGAAAATGCACACTGCAAGGAAGAATTCCAACTGAGCACGGGTGGGTGGGTGTGCCGAGCGCAAAGTGTCTTTTACCGGTGGCGGGAGCTACCGGTGCTTCTCTCACCAATAGGAGGCTGCCAACTCAAAAGTTATATACATGTATTTCTCTCCTTTATTCATTTAACTTCATTGTATTTGATTAGCTGGGGTCTCACCCATGTGCATGTCACTCACCTCTCACTTCAGACGTACAGACTATGTCTTCATTTTCTCCAACCAATAAACCTCTCTCACTTTAAACTTATTTGAAATATTTTGTGAAGTATATTTGAATTAAAAAACATTTCAATTTATTTCAAAAACTAATTTAAATTCTTTTAGAAAACAAATCTCACTCATTTTCAAAATACTAATTCCTCACACCTTTTTATGAAACTGATTTTAATTATTTCAATTTCATATATCCCAAAAGAGTGAAACAAATTATTTTTCAACTTACGAAGAATTGATATGTTTTCTTAAAAAGCATATTTTTATCCTTTCAGAAATATATTTCACAAAAGGGTGAAACTTTGTATTTCAAAAGTGAAATGTATGTGAAACGAGTGAAATTAGTTTTTGAAACGAGTGAAACATAGGAGTATTTCAATTGTTTTGATCAGTGAAAAAAGTGAAAGATAACCAATATTTTGATGAAACTACTCTTTTAGTGTTTGAAATTGATATTTTTGATCAGTGAAATACATTCAACATTTTTCATAAATTCGCAGTCAAATTAGTTTTGCAAATGAGTCTAATGTGTTTTCAGAAACGAGTGAAATCTATTTTTGAAACAAGTGAAATTGTTTTTTTAACGGATAGTTTTTCTGAAATGAGTGAAAACAGTTTTTCGAATTGAGTGAAACCAATATCAGAAATGAGTGAATTTTGTTTTCCATACCATGACACATATTTCGGTATGAAATACGTTAAATATAGTGAAGTGTGATTTCTAAAATGAGTGAAATCTATCTTTTGTAAAATGGGTGTAATGTGTTTTCCGAATCTAGTGAAATGTGAAACTGACTGAAAGGTTTTATGAAACCAGTGAAATGTGAAACTGACTTAAATGCGTTTTTTGAAATGAGTGAAATGATAAAATTCAAACTAGCCAAAGTGTATCCAAGATTGATCTTGTTTTAAAGGTCTTCTCACCCTGAATTCAAAAATATAAAATATTTCAACCCTGGATATTTAGTTCAAAAGTTATCAACCTTTTAAAATGTCAGGTGGAAAACAAAGTGTATGTATTTAGTGTTCGCATGCAGCCGTGGTGGAACCGTTTGCTCTCTCTCTGACATCTGACAAAAAGTGTTGTTGTGGCCCCATACAGTAAAGTATATCTGTTTGTATAAGATTTGTATTGCTAAAAGACAAAAACAAAAGCATAATAGGTCTTCAGCCAGATCAATCTCAAAGCAACATTTAACGATGGATGCTGCACCTGTAGCTCCCGGCTCTGGTAAAAATACTTTTTCGGTGTGCGGAGTAGGGGTCGAAGATCAATGCTACACCCACGGGGTTTTACGTACGTTTTATAGGGTTTAGCCAGTTGGAGAGTTTTAATTGGAGGAAAGTTACATAAGTAGTTCGTAATAGTTACTCCCTCCGTCCGAAAATACTTGTCATTAAAATAGACAAAAATGGATGTATTTAGAACTAAAATACATCTATATACATTCCCTTTTATTCATGACAAGTATTTTCGGAAAGAGGAGGGGGTACGTAGGTGTAGGATTATTGTGTTGAACACCTGCAGGAGGGTACTTGCCAGGCACCTGCACCGGTGGCTGCGTGTCCCAGTAGTGCAGGAATTGGTCACATAGTAGGATTAGTACTTGCTTCACCGATTCGGGTCGGCACTAATTAAGCCACTACATTAAAACCATTAAGGTATGCATCAATGACGCCGCCTCACGCGTGCCACGTCCAACGCATGGATTGGGCAGAAAAAAAGGATAAAAGAAAAAAAATATACAAGTGGTGGAGCGAAACCCTGTCATCCCCACTCGCCTCTCCTTTCCTCTTTCGTCTGGCAGCTAGGGTTGTCATCGCCGCCGCCGCCGCCACGCCCACCTCCACCATCCATGCCCCTCCAGCCCCGGCCATCAGAGAAGGCGCCCTCTGAGAATCCCCATGCGGCGCTACCGTTCGGTGAGCAAGGAAGAGGAGATTCAGAGGCTCGAGGAGGTCGCCATTACCACCGGTGAAGAGGATGCAGACGTCCTCCTTGATAAGTAAGCACTCGTTACTTTGCTCGATCTGACCCGAGGGGAGGAGCGGGAAGTGGCGGCGGTGGTCTAGCCTAGTGGTGACCAGATGATAAAAAAAGGTGGAAGGCGCTGCGCCAATCAGCCTGCAACAACGGCAAGACGGCGGAGATTTGGGCACCAGCGGTGCCAAAGGTGCGCTGGCTTCCTCATGTATCCCATCGCCGTCGCATGCCCGCCGTCTCCTTCCTGCCCCAGGTGCTGGTCTGCCATCTCTCTCTCTCTCTCTCTCTCTCTCTCTCTCTCTCTCTCTCTCTCTCTCTCTCTCTCTCTCTCTCTCTCTAATTCCCAAGAACGCTGAAATTTCAATCAGGTTGTATGAAAATATTACTCTACGTAACATGTACTTTTTCTTAAGCTGTTGCTCTTGCTTCTTATTTCTGAAATTTGTTTCTTGATGCACCTTCATTTCGGCAATGCTACAAAATAATTTCTGATCTGAGTACCCAGACCACCCTGCTGTTGGTCATCCCTTGCGATTGCGCATAGCGGCCTTCTGACAGAGCCAGGTGATAGCCACATGAGGTCCCTTTCTTCAGGCAAACTGAATTTTATGTTCGCCTTTTGCATTTTGCTCTGGCCAAGGGCTTTGTGGTCAATGATATTTCAAAGTTTCTGCCATCAATTAACAATTAGTAGTACTATAAGTTCAGGATTTGTAATATCATTCTACTATATAGACAAGAACTTTGTGGCTAATCATACTTGATAGTTTCTGCTCTCAGCAATAGGTATCAGTTTCACATCTTTGTCAATTTTGATATGTTGTACAAGTTGAACGATGTTGCAGATTCTTCTAAAACTGCTGCTATTCAATATGCATCACTTGTAACCTTCATTTTTTGCTTGTCATGCATACACTATCTTCATTTGTTGAGGAAAGTTACCGCCTTCCTCTTTCAAGGATCATCACCCTGATATTTGTTGTTAATTAGGGAATGGTATGTATGTTGCCGTCATTGGTGGCCTCAAGGGAGTGCAGCATAAGAAGCATGCTACTGCTTTTGCAGTCAGGTATTGTTTTGCAAAAAAATTATGTTCATGTTCGAGTGATGCATTGAAGCATGCTAACTGGATATAAATTTTCCATTTCAGACATATAACTGATTAAAATGAGGTCACACTGCATTTCATTCAGTGTGTATGGATGCATATACAAAACACCAAATCAAAGGTATGCTCGTGATCTGCAGTAGAAATGTCCCATGCAAACACTCCCACCATAAGAGTCTTTTGGTCCTCAATTACAACGCTTGGTTAAAAGGATTATTCTGATCATGGTTAATTGTAGGTTGGCAGTCCTGCACACACCAATTCTTCTGTAGGAACCCCCTTTTCCAATAGCATGAGCGAAGCAGCCACTCCAACCTTTGTGAAATCCAACTCAATAAGCTGCGCAGAGGTTGTCAGTGTCGCTCAAGGGAGACGCTATTTTTGGCTGAGACGACGTTGACGCCTCCCACAAGTTGCTTTGCTTCTTTGCAGGTACACCAATTTTAGTCTTCCTCTATGGATGATTGAATTTCTAAATATGTTTAGATAAACAAAGTGTATACCAACTCTTTTCGAATAAAGTGTTGACGTCATCACAAATATTTATTGCTTCTGTTGTAGTTCAAATGTTTTATTATAGTTCTTCCTTTCCTATTTCTTTCTGTTGAGCAGCTACAAAATTAATCTGCTAGACAAAGATTCTCTGTGAGCATTATCATCACAGTGATACTAATTTCACCCCAATTTTTGGGAATGGATCATATCATAGCTTAGCGGCTGCATTTGCTTCCAGTCCTTACATGTAAAAACATTTTTTTAAGTGTGAATTAGTTGTTATGACGACCATACAGATTAGATCATCTTTTGCATAATCGACTGTGCAAACATTGAAAGATGAATGGTCTAGAACAGATTATAAGCTACCACCAGTGGCGGAGCTAGCATTTGAGATCAGGGTGGTCCGCTCCTAATTTTTTTAATAAGAAATGTGACAAGTGGATGTTCTAACTAATTACCAAAATATCACATAGAAATTGTTCAATATAGTCTTTCAAACACATGAGAATTCTCAATTAAGTCCAATTTTTTCATAAAGAAGGTTACATAGTACATACTACATGGACAATCGTGCATACCTTGAGAAGTTCTTCGGTTTATTCTTTGGCTATATCTGTATAGCCCCTGCCTTCTTCTTTCCTATCTTCATAACTTCTCTCTGAAAAAGAGAAACAATGTCTCAGGTCCTTTTCATTCTTCAACAATTCTGTAATAAGAATTTCGATCAATAGAGTTAAAAAAATCTATCAATAAAGCTATTTGGGCAGAAATTATGTGCAAAATAATGCATGTGTTCGGTTAATCAACAGGATAGGATAGCACAGCAAAACACAAACCCCAAATAAGAAATTGGGGAAGCAGAAATTTAGCCGCGCATGGCAGGCGCAGGGGCGCACACAGCTCGCTGTCACCGGGGGCGGGAAGGACTAAAGGAGAGGCGGGATCCTCCTCGACGGCTGGGTTCTGGCCGGCGGCTGGCGACCGGAGAGGCCGGTGACAAACGCGGGGTACGGCCGCATGGCTCTGGGAGGGCGTCGGCCGTCGAGACGAGGCGGTTGTCCCCTCGCTCGATGTGGCCGACAGGAGAGTGCGTGGCTTGGGCTGTGTTTGTCTGTCAACAGGTAAGTTCTATTAGGCCAACTGTTTTTCTTTGGCCCAGTCAAAATTTATATGTACATAAGCCGATCCAAATTGCCAGGGTGGGTCGCGGCCCACCCTGGCCACCCTGTAGCTCCGCCCCTTGCTACCACAGTATGTGCGGTGTGAACACGTGAAGCCTCCTTGAAGATATCAATGTTGTATTCAGTGATTCATAGGTAATTCAATCCGTGTTTTTCATTTTTTGGTTGCTATTGAACTGCATAATATATCTCCCTGAAAGTATTATGTTTAAAAGCACCTATTGATGTTCTGTTTCATTCTTTTCCTTTGTAGGAGCTTCTTGTGGTAGATTAAAGAGGTGTACACTTCTTCTAAGAACTACTATATTTTTTCTGTATATTAGGGTCTGTTTGGATTGGTTCCTATACTTGCCCAACCAAATAATTGGCGTTGACCGAGCGATGGGCGTTTGTTTCGATTGGCGCCAATAAATTAGCTCGCCCGCTGCTCGTCAGCCCTTTGCGTTCAGTTTTCCGCCAAATCATTGACAAGGCGGGTTTTTTGGCTAGCCCATGGTTGGCGGGGCGGGCATTGGCAGAATCCAAACAACCTCTTATGCTTTTCATTTAGTTAAGAGTATGAACTCATGTTCTAGGAATTGAATCTGATAGTTCATGTTCAGCGGATTTCGCTGGCAGATACACACGGTGCTCACGAGCGCCTCGAGCAACATGGATCCGATGTTTATGATGAATCATTTCACGATTAGTTAGAGGCTGCAGTGAAACATTACTATATGTGACAAGTATTTCTTTTCTTAAGTTGTTGTTGTTGTTTCTCATTTCTGAAATTTATCTTTTGATGCCTAATTCAGACAACATAGCACATTACCTTTCTGCTAAATTTTATAAGTGACAAAATATGTTTCAGATACATCACTGCCGCTTTCCGTTTCTCTTTTTCTGAAGTAAATAGCTTCATTCTTATGCTTCACAATTTCCAGTGGGAAAAATCACATTTCATATTTCTAACGCTATATTGTATCATACAATGAACAGAGTGAAGAGAATGACCAGCCAGAGTACATCCGCGGTGAGCACATGCCTTATTTCTCACAGGATCATGATCAACCATGTATCACCGTACTTCTTTATCGACTGCCTTCAACTATTCACTACATCTGCTAGATCAATATTTATTTCCTTTGCTGCTCATTGCTCTATTTTTGCTTACTCAATGTTTCATTTCTTTTGTACTGATTACTTTTAGCATGCAAGGCTTTACAAATTACTTTCACCATCTCCTATATTTCAGAACTTCCACCTGTCTCATTTCGAAAACTAATTTTTCAATTAACTTATATGACTTCATGTCTACGCCCCGCCTACGCTGTTATATAGCTTAAATTTCTTTTTCCAAATAAACAATCACACTTATAGCTCCTGCAAACGGTACATAACTTGCTTCTCACCTAAATTGAAATGATTGCAGGAACACCTTGTGGGATCCAGTACTTCGAAGAGCTTGAAGATCATTGTTACAGGGGTAATGAGGTTAAGCTCTATGAACACCAGGTAGACGCTCTCTTTGCTATGTTCTGGCACAAGGAGCCAGACATCAAGTACTACATGTGCACAATCAATAAAACATTTGCTAAGCCAGGCCACCGCATGGTAACCACAAAAACACTCTTATCTTCCATATCACACAACAATCTATGTTCATCTAAATCACATGCTTTCTTGTAACATTACTTTCAGGTACAATATACTGAAGACAATCTGCTGGACTACATTGATCCCAACAATGATACACTCATGGTCAGGCTTGCAGATGCCCGTCTACGCGTCGAATGTCGCATTATGCTAGGAACTGACAAGAGGGCCACTATAACCACCAGCTGGTCTGAGTTTCGTCGCCGTGCCAACATTCGCGAAAGAGACATCTGTGCTTTTCATTTCAGGGTCACTTTAAAGCGCCGCGTGTTCTCACCGTGCACTGCCTCTAGATCCACCATCGAAGACACCGCAGTTCCTGTGTGAATATAATCTAGCACAGTACATCGAATTATGCTCGTGATTAACCGATGGTTTACTTTTGGACCCTGCTATCTCATGATTTTGAAGATCTGAAAGCTATGCCATTGCCTATGTAAACTCTACTATTCTCAGTCATGTGGTTTACATCCACCTGTTCAGATCCATAATGGCACTCTTTTATATATGTCTATTAATTTCTACTCCTATTCTCTGCTTCAAATGTCAGGTGCTTAATTAACAGCAATATGAGACATGCCAACCAGAACAAAAATGTATGTGAAAGGTGCACCCACTAGCTGGCACCGCCCAGCTGCCCCTCAAGAGGCGCGTCACGGGCGCGCCCCAACCCCTAGTATACACGACGATGTACAGCCCGGCCCCTAAACGACAATTAAGTTGATTGAAAAGCGAACACCTGCAGGAAGGTACCTACTTGGCTAGTTGCGCATCTCGCAGCGTCCGTACACACGCGATCGCCGGAAACTACTCGGCGTCTCGCATCGGCAAGCTCGGGCGGGCCTCCTCAGTACGCACAAGTACCGGCAATGGCAGCACAGCAGACACCGACGACGGCTACGGCGTTGGCGTGCATCCCGAGGCGGCACGGGGCACGCACGCGTTCACGGTCGCCGGCTACAGGCTGCACTGTTGGAACCGTCTAACCCTAAACCCTAGCTAGACCTCGCTCTCTCTCGCAGCTCTCTTGCTCTGCAGCGGACCGAGGAGGAAGAAGGAAAGGAAGAGGTGGACACGGGGTTTTGCCGGCGCACGAACGCCTCGCCGCACGGACGGCTTTTTCTTTTCTTCGAGCTCAAACTCGATGCCCTAGTCTACACCGTTACAATGATCGCGCCGGGGCTTATATAGCCGGGCCTGCGTTGGGCACGACCCACACGCACCCACCCCTCCTGGCGCTTCGATCGGCCCGCTTGGCTCGCGGCCACCTCGCGCACGTATGCGTGCAGCTCGCGGCGAGCCCGCAGCGATCACGCCCACCTCGCGATCCCGTAACCTCCTGGTCTAAACCACGCACGCTAGCTGGGTCCGCACACACGTGCACGCACCAGCCTAACTCACGCACGCACGCACACACACCCCCTGAGCCACGGGCCAGGCGCGATCCGGTCCGCGCCCTGCGCTCACGCAGCCACCACGCTCTGGCCGTGGCTCTTATTGCCAACACTCACCCCTGAGCCACGGCTCAGAGGAGTCCGTCGTCCTCGACGTCGGTGTTCGCCAGCAGCGCCTGCTCCGCCGCCGGCGCCTTCCGCAGCTCCGGGCAATCGCGCTTGAAGTGGCCGCGCTCGCCGCACTTTTAGCAGCGGCCATGCCTGTTACCGCCGTCCCGCGTCGCCACGCTGCGCACGTCGTCGCCATCACGAGCTCCGCCTTGCCACCGCTCCCGCGCCCGCCACTGCGCCGCAGTGTACAGGAGTTGGCCGTCCGGGCGCTCACCGCTGCTCTGCCCGCGTCGCCACACCCGCTCTTCGAAGGCGCGCAGCCTCCCGAGCGCCTCGTCGTACGTCAACTCCTCGAGGACGCAGAACTGCTCGATGCCGGCGACGACGGGGAAGAGGCGATCCGAGACCGTGTCCAGGAGCTTCTTCACCAGCTCCGTGTCCCCCAGCGTCTCCCCCAGCCCCGCGAACCGCGCCGCCATGCCTGCAAGCCTCCCGGCGTACGCGTCCAGCAGCTCGCCATCTTCCATCTTCATCCGATCCATCTCGCCGCGCAGCATCGCCCTCCTCGCCGCGCGCACCCGCTCGGCGCGGACGAACCTCACTGACAGGGAGTCCCATACCTCCCTGGCAGTGGGTTTCGTCGCCACCGAGAGCAACACATCCTCCGGCAGCCCCTGCAGGATCAGTGCCCTCGCCGTCTTGCACTTCCTGTTGTTCACCGGCGAGTCGCCCAGCACCACCGCTTCCCAAAGCGTGTGAGCATCAAGAATAGCCTGCGCCTTGATCGCCCACACGGTGTAGCCGTCCGGCGAGAGCATCGGCATCCCCATGGACACCGGTCCGCCTGTGCTGCTGCCGTGTGGAACCAGCGCCATTGCCGCCGGCGAGCTCCCGAACCTGAAGCTCTGATGCCAATTGTTGGAACCGTCTAACCCTAAACCCTAGCTAGACCTCGCTCTCTCTCGCAGCTCTCTTGCTCTGTAGCGGACCGAGGAGGAAGAAGGAAAGGAAGAGGTGGACACGGGGTTTGCCGGCGCACGAACGCCCCGCCGCACGGACGGCTTTTTCTTTTCCTCGAGCTCAAACTCGATGCCCTAAACCACACCGTTACAATGATCGCGTCGGGGCTTATATAGCCGGGCCTGCGTTGGGCACGACCCACACGCACCCACCCCTCCTGGCACTCCGATCGGCCCGCTCGGCTCGCGGCCACCTCGCGCACGTATGCGTGCAGCTCACGGCGAGCCCGCAGCGATCACGCCCACCTCGCGATCCCGTAAGCTCCTGGTCTAAACCACGCACGCTAGCTGGGTCCGCACACACGCGCATGCACCAGCCCAACTCATGCACGCACGCACACACCCCCTGAGCCATGGGCCAGGCGTGATCCGGCCCGCGCCCGATGCACCCTGCGCTCACGCGGCCACCACATTCTGGTCGTGGCTCTTATTGCCAACATGCACAAGGGCCTCGGCGCCGGCAATTTCATAAGATCATCCGCCTTCACCGTCGGCGGCTACGACTGGTGCATCCGCTACTACCCCGACGGATACACTTCTGACACCTAGCGCTATGTTGCGGTCTTCGTCGAGCTCCAGAGCAAGAAATCCACGGTGAGGGCACTCTACGACCTCAAGCTCACCAACCAGGCCACCGGGATACCGTCCTTGATCGTCTCCCGGCCGTCGCCCCTTCCGGCGTTCAGCAGCAGGTGGAGCAGGCATGTCAGGGGTTTCTACAACTTCATGAAGAGGGACCTCCTGGAGGCATCCCCGTACCTGCACGACGACTGCCTCATCATCCACTGCGACATCACCGTCCTCCTCAACAAAATACCGGTCGTGGCCACACCCAACGCCAAGACGCCGCCCGAGATCCTGGGGCCGCCATCGGACCTGTCCAACAATCTCGCAAAGCTGCTGGAGGGGAAGAAAGGAGCGGACGTGGTGATCAAAGTTGGTGGGGAGACGTTCTACGCGCACAAGAACGTGCTCGCGATGCGCTCACCGGTGTTCGACGCAGAGCTCTACGGGCCAATGTGGGACGACAAGAAACAGTGTCTACAGATCGCCGACATGGAGCCTGATGTATTCAGAGCACTGCTTCACTTCATATATATAGATTCGTTGCCTGCCATGGATGATAACAACAAGGTGATTATTAGGCACTTGCTTGTGGCTGCAGACAGGTATGCTATGGGAAGGATGAAGCTCATGTGTGAGAGTTTTCTGTGCAAGAGCCTCGATGCCAAGAGTGTCGTAGCCACATTGGGTCATTGGCTCTAGCTGACCAGTATCATTGCACCAAGCTTAGAGAAGCTTGCATTGACTATATCAAACTCTGCAATTAGACGATATGTACCTGATGGCAATATGAGTCTGTTTGCTTGACTAGACATTTACTGATGTCTCTGTGGTTTATACTCCCTCCGTTCCGAATTACTTGTCGCATGTATGGATGCATCTAGATGTATTTTAGTTCTAGATACATTCATTTCTGTGACGAGTAATTTGAAACGGAGGGAGTAGATGATATGTAGATGAACATAATTAAGTTTTCTAGCTTCAAAGTACGGTCCCTGGTTGATTAGTTTGTGAACATTTAGTTTGTTGATCATTTGCAAATATATCCAGCTTAGATCATGTTTCCTCGTCCAAAAGTTTTCACATGTATTCTGGGTCCCTGGTTGATTAGTTTGTGAACATTTGGTTTTTGAGAAAATGTGTCCACCATAGATCACGATGTTCTGTCCTTATTAGGCCTTCTCATTGCATCTTCACCTCTTTGATCGCCACTGAAATTAACAAAAAGAAAGACAGGTGCTTCGTTGCGGGGTGGGTTCGACAACACGTGGATGAATAGATATTACTACATCACAAGGAAACAAAGACAAAAACCAAAGAAAACCAAATTTGTTACGACTATTTCACGATAACCCAAGTTCGATGAGATCCTCAGGAGTCACCACCTTGTGTTTGCCTATTTCAATGACTTTTGTATATTCGGTTGGAGCTGCTCCACCACCATCCCGGGATATTGGCCCGGTTGGGCAAAACATGGATGGATAGATATTATCTCACAAGGAAACGAAACCAAAAACCAAAGCAAACCAAAAATTTTACGACTATTTCATGATAACCGAAGTCCAATGAGATCCTCACGACTCACGAGCTCGTGTTTGCCTATTTCAATGACTTTTGTATATTCAGTTTTTTTTAGCAAGAAAGCTAGGCCTTCATTGATTAAAACCAATGTTTACAGGAAAAACAATTGGGTCACTCGACGTGCCCAAACAAATATGGCACCCATAAGGAAGAGAAGTACCTGACCTAGCTAACCTATGAGCTTCAGTATTTGAAGCTCGAGGTTCGAAAACAAAATTACAAGAAGTAAAATTTCTAACAGTTTCTAGGATCTCTCTAATAACACTTCCATAGCTTCCTCCCACGCCCTCTCGAACATGGTTCACAACCTGTTCACAATCTGATGCAATTTGGAGCTGCTGCATACCCAAGTCTTGCATCAGTGAAAGAGCTTCTCGGCAAGCTAAAGCTTCCAAAGTAGCTGGATCCGCTATGCCCTGGATAACAAACACTGACGACCCAAGATAGGAACCGTCTCAATCACGGCATATGGATGCTGCGGTCCCTGCATTGTGCTGCACTGAAACTCAGGCGTCCACATTTATCTTCACTAGTCCATCATCAGGAGGGATCCAGCGTCGTTGCCCATTATTGCATGTATAACCAGCTCTTGTTGTAGGCTCAGGTATTACCAAAATTTGATCCAACTCATACATGAAATTTTATCTTCAGTTGGAGCTGCTCCACCACCATCCGGGGACATGGGCCACCCTGTAAGTTGGGCTACGTGGACAACAGTTTCCTTTAGGTTTTTTCCTTTGTGAATTGGTGGGCTTTATTAGTAGGGATTAAGGCGTTGCCGCTTTATTTTTGGTAGGGGCAGAAATAACCGGTTTCCAAAAAATCTCCGGAATTTTGATTTTTTTGCCCAAATTATTCAAACAAATTTTGAATTCAAAATCAAATAATGTTAAAATATAACCTGTTTAACATACTATTTGCAAATTAGTATCTAACGCAGTGGTCATTGCACCGCACACCCTTTAATTTGGTCTTGGGATCCAATCTCTTGGCCACCTATATTTCTTGAGGTTGCATGCGAATGCAGTGGCGGAGCTAGCATTTGAGATCAGGGTGGTCCGCTCCTAATTTTTTTAATAAGAAATGTGACAAGTGGATGTTCTAACTAATTACCAAAATATCACATAGAAATTGTTCAATATAGTCTTTCAAACACACGAGAATTCTCAATTAAGTCCAATTTTTTCATAAAGAAGGTTACATAGTACATACTACATGGACCATCGTGCATACCTTGAGAAGTTCTTCGGTTTATTCTTTGGCTACATCTGTATAGCCCCTGCCTTCTTCTTTCCTATCTTCATAACTTCTCTCTGAAAAAGAGAAACAATGTCTCAGGTCCTTTTCATTCTTCAACAATTCTGTAATAAGAATTTCGATCAATAGAGTTAAAAAAATCTATCAATAAAGCTATTTGGGCAAAAATTATGTGCAAAATAATGCATGTGTTCGGTTAATCAACAGGATAGGATAGCACAGCAAAACACAAACCCCAAATAAGAAATTGGGGAAGCAGAAATTTAGCCGCGCATGGCAGGCGCAGGGGCGCACACAGCTCGCTGTCACCGGGGGCGGGAAGGACTAAAGGAGAGGCCGGTGACAAGCGCGGGGTACGGCCGCATGGCTCTGGGAGGGCGCCGGCCGTCGAGACGAGGCGGTTGTCCCCTCACTCGATGTGGCCGACAGGAGAGTGCGTGGCTTGGGCAGTGTTTGTCTGTCAACAGGTAAGTTCTATTGGGCCAACTGTTTTTCTTTGGCCCAGTCAAAATTTATATGTATATAAGCCGATCCAAATTGCCAGGGTGGGCCGCGGCCCACCCTGGGCACCCTGTAGCTCCACCCCTGTGCGAATGGTAGCATAGACACGTTATATCACAGTTTGCACAGTTCAAATTAATTTTTTCAAAAATTTCGTTCGGTATTGATTTTTCTCGGTGGGTAGCGGAAAAGCCAGTTTTTTTTACCAGTTTCCGAAAATTTTGGGCGAGAAAAAAACACTGTTATGGATTACATTTCACATCACCAAGGAATTTTTGGCGAGTGCTTGGCCCACAATAAATGGAACTATTTTTTTTTTTTGCAAACTCAACACTTGTATTACTCAATTAAAGTATCACTACAATCTTCAGCAGCTATCTCCAACACTTCTGGAGGGCCAGACCCTAACCAGGTCACAGTCCTATTATTAATACGACCAAAAGTAGCTAACTTGTCGCTCGCTTTATTTTGCGAATGGGCGACATGAGTAATACAAGTTTGACGTAGGTTCAGTAAAAACCTAATCTCATTCACTAAGGAAGAATATAGCGAACGATCCATGCTCCCACATGTAATCATGGACACCGCAGCCGAGGAATCCATCTCGATTTCGATCGGCTGATCTGTGCGTTGAATCGAAGAAGATAACCCCTCCATGCAGGCACAAAGCTCGGCCTCCAATGCATCCCTACAAGAATATAAAGCTCTACAAGCAGAGAAAATAATCTTCCCTGAAGCATCCCTCAATATCATACCCGCACCAGCATCTTCATTCGAACCAAACGCACCATCAGTATTCAATTTAGTCCAGCCTTGTCTGGGTTTGATCCAACCAGGTGACTTAGTCACTTGCATAACCGGCTGCCCTCCCGTGTCCATGTTAACATATGCTTTACCTTTAACAGGATCAGCACCGTTATCATGTTTAATCGCCATCAGTGACTCCAAATAGCTCCGCAGGAATCTGACAGACACTTCCATTGGCGGGGTTGGTTTGTGGTGGACCACTTCATTGCATACGAACCAGCTTCTCCAAAAAATCATTAGAATCATACATCTCTCCAACTCAGACCGAGGGCCTAAGACCTGCAACAGCCATTCCTTCCCACAGTTGACTATCATTTGTAGATTAGGAAGTTTCCAGACTTTCGCCATTTCCATATAAAGATCTCGACCGAATTGGCATCTTAAGAACGGATGGAAATTGTCCTCAGTCTCAAGGCCACAAACTGGGCACACACTAGTAGTTTCTAACCCAATCTTATGTTTATTCTTCCACGTTGGCAATCCATCAGTTGCCACTCTCCATGCAAAGTTTGAAACAGTCGGTGGTGCTCCACAATTCCATATGAACTTCCAACAGCTCCTCTCTCCCGACGGCGCCGAGCTAGAAGATGTGGCATTTGCTCTGTGTATCTCATCAAAAGCTAAGTGATATGCACTTTTAACCGAGAATACACCCGACTTGTCCGGCCCCCATGCGATCACGTCCTCTCCGCGCCTCGGGGAAGCTCGGATCTTTAAGATTTCCTCCAAATCTGCTTGGACAAAATACTGGTTTAGTGTCTGTAACTTCCAGGATCCATTATCATTTAGTAGGTCCGAGACATATCGGATGCGGCACAGTCCCTGCCTAGAGATAGGCTTATAGGAAAAGGGACGTGGGATCCAACTATCTCGCCATACCCTAATACTTCTTCCATTGCCAACTCTCCAAATCAATCCTTTCTTCAACAGATCCAAGCCGTGACTGATAGCCTGCCATGAGGACGAAGCGTTCCCAGTGAACACTGTATCTTCGATCTTTCCATCAGGGTAATATTTAGATTTGAGCAAACGGGCACAGAGGCTATCTAGTCGCGTAATAAGTCTCCAAGCCTGCCGAGCAAGGAGGGCTTGGTTGAATAAGCGAAAATCCCGAAAGCCAACACCACCTTTATTTTTCGGTTGCATGAGATGATCCCAGCTTTTCCAATGAACCTTCCTCTTTCCCTTCTCCGATCGCCAATAGAAATTCCTCACCATCCTAGTGAGGTCATCACATACTGAAAACGGCAGTTTAAAACACTCATGATATATGTGGGCAAAGCTTGGGCGACTGACTTAATGAGCACTTCCCCACCTGGCTGAGCTAGGTAGCCATCCCCCCACTGAACTAGCCTTTTAGTGAGGCTTGTTTGAAGATTTTGAAACTTCCCTTTGGACATGCGACCCTCAGGTATTGGTAGCCCCAAGTATTTCTCCTCAAAGACAAAGCTTGTAACTTGTAGAGCACCCCTGACTTGCTCCTGGACCTGTATCGGGCAAGCTTCGCCGAAGAACATAGAGCACTTATCATAGTTCAGACTTTGGCCCGTAGCCGAACTGTAAAGATCCAGTGAGGCTTTAACCTGCTCCGCTTGATCCCTCGACGCCTTAAAAAACAGAAGCGTGTCATCTGCAAACAGCAAATGTGATATACCCGGAGCTCTCCTGCATATTTTAACTGGGACAATATCGCCAGCCTGCACACTAGACTTCAGAATAGCAGACAGTCCATCCACTGGTAGAAAAAGGGCCTATGGTCCCGGTTCGTAAGGGCCTTTAGTCCCGGTTCCTGAACCGGGACTAAAGTGTCGGTACTAATGCCCTGACCCTTTAGTCCCGGTTCAATCCAGAACAGGGACTGATGGGCCTCCACGTGGGCAGTGCGCAGAGCCCAGGCAGGAGACCCTTTGGTCCCGGTTGGTGGCACCAACCGGGACCAATAGGCATCCACGCATCAGCATTTCTGTGGCTGGGGTTTTTGTTTTTTTTGAAAGGGGGGGGGGGTTTGGGGGTTTTGGGGGGTTAATTTAGGTGTTTCATATATTGTGTTAGCTAGCTATAATTAATAGAGAGAAGTGTCCTCTCTTACGTCCATGCTTGGTCGACGCTACGTACTATACATACGTATAGAGAGGACTAGACACGCTAGTTAGCTAGTTAGCAAACGAAGGAAACAGAAGATCGTCATGAACATATATGCATACAGAGAGAAGTGATATCGACCACCTCTCCTTCTCCGAGAGATTGGTCGAACAACAAGTTCTCGTATATCTATCTGACACTACCGGCTACATATATATACAATAATTATCTCTTACAAATATAATCATACGGACTCATGGTCCACATAGTATTCTCCGTCTTCAGCGATCACTTGGTCAAGAAAGAATGCCGCCAATTCCTCTTGAATTGCTCGCATGCGAGCTGGTGCTAGGAGTTCATCCCGCTTCCGAAACATCTAATTTGAAGAAGGGGGTCAATACATATATATATGAATGAATGAAACTCAATACAAATGATGGTAATAAAATAAAATTGTGAATTTTGTTATTTACGTACTTCATATTGTTCGTCAGAGTACCCGCCCCGCTCACAGGTCGTGTGGCGGATGGACTCGCAGATGTAGTATCCACACAAATCATTCCCTTTTTCCTGCCACAACCACTTTACAAGAAATAGAGGTCAATCAAACTGATAAGCAAGAATGCTAAATGGTATTGATGAAACTAGCGCTTGAATCACTAGGAGATGCGCGGAACATGCTACTATAGTACTTACTTTCGGGTGTCTAAATTCCAGCTCCTTCGGCAGTCCCGGAACTTTTCTGGTGAATTTTCTACAAACCCTACCGGACAAAGAAAACAATTACTTGATATCAGGAAATGAATAAAGTTGCTGATATGGTGGATAATGATCGATTTAACTTACTTCTTGAGGATTTCAGTCATGTCCGCATACTCCTTGGGATCTTTTCGTTTAGAGTCCAAGACGGTTACTACTCCCTGCTCAAGCCTAATCTCTAGGAGAATATAGTGGAAACTGCACACGCATGCATAACTCATCAATTACATTACTATAACCTGGACTAATATATAAGGGAAACCGAATATGCACAAGACAGTAACACTCACTTGAAGTTGTAAGGAAAGAGTATTATACCTTTGTTTTCATTTTTTCTGAATGATCGTAGCAAGTTCACCTCGGTATCTCCGGGACGATGTTCAACCTCAGTTGCATCTATGAGATATGTGTTAACGAACCCAATATCACCGATTTGTATTTTCTTCAATTCGGCGATCTTCATTCTGCATAATATAGTGAGGATAATGATAAACACATGCAATGAAAGAGATGAGCTATATAGAGAGACTTAATGACAGAAGTAGTAGTACTTACAGACAGTAGCAGGTGATCGTTGTTTCATCGAGGGCCAATTGATTGAAAAACTGATAGAACTCCTCAAATGGAATAGGCAACAGTTCAATTCCAACGAGGTCATGCTCCGGTTTAACTCTCGCATACAAAGTACTCCTCCCCCCAGACTCTCTGTAGATTTTCAAGTACCAATCATGTAATCTTCGCATCATCGTTGTTAAAGATTTTTCATCTTTGATGAGAGGCTTCCCGTACTCGTATCTGTGTATCTGCACCTCCATGGGATCATAATGTACATCATCGGGCAGGTAATCGTCAACATTGCCATAACCGGGCACCATCCTCGGATCGACGATGTCGCTAGGCACCTTGAGGGGGGGGGCACGATTGCTTCGCTTGTTCGCCGAGCTGGGCAATTTGTTTCCCAGCTGCTCGTCGTTCTTTCAGCCTTTGATCACTGACTGTACTTCCTGATCGCTCCGCTTCGGCCCATGTCTTTGCAATAATGCGCTCATAGTTGCCTTTCGGCGGAGACTTGGGTGGTTTTGCCAGGGCAGCCAGAGTGCGCTTCACTTTCACCGGATCTACCTTCTCCTTCGGAGGTGGATGTCTCTTTGCTTTCAACCCTTGAAACCAGTCATCCACTTCGGTTCGCGCGATCTTCGCGTTCTCCTCCGGGGTCCTCTCGTATGGTAACTTCTCTGGAGTCTTCAGAGAAGGACCGAATCTGTATGTCCTCCCGCCTCTGGTTGTACTGCTAGACGCCGACCGAGCAGACGGAGCGGTTGTCTTCTTTACTTGCTTAAGAGGCGGAGGAGAAGGACTACGACGCGCCGAAGCAGCTGGAGCGGCGGCGGGTCTCTTCCGCCCTTGCTGACGAGGCAGAGAAGGAGGAGGTTGGCTGCTCGGGCGCATCGGCGCAGGTGGAGAAGGAGGCGGAGTGCCGCCACGCGCCGGAGAAGGAGCCGGTTGAGGGCCCTGATCGTCACTCGCCGGAGGAGGAGGCGGTGGAGGAGGCGGAGTGCCCTGACTTGCCGGAGGAGGAGGAGGAGGCGGAGGTGTCCAGTTCGGAAGGTTGATGAGCTCCTTCGCCATAGGCATGGAGTCTTCAGAGTAGACAGCCGCCTTGACCTTCAAATTCATCCATTGCGTCATAAGGTGGCAATTTTGAGACTCTGTTATAGCATCCACGGGATAGCTGGCAGGAGCCATCAAGACATGCTCCGGCTGAAGCAGCTCGGTGGAAGTCACGCTGCTTCTACACTGAGATGGCGGGGTAGCTTCGGGGGAAGCTTCGGCAGTACGTTTGCTGCGACTTGCTTCTTGTTCCTCTATCGCGTCTACCCTTGCTTGCAGCGCCTGCATTTGGGTCTGCTGCACTTTTTTCCTCCTCTCATGGGATTTGTAACCGTCTGCGTCCGGAAACCCAACCTTCCACGAAATGGAGCCTGGCGTGCCTCGTGTCCGTCCAAGGTGCTCAGGATTCCCGAGGGCCATTGTGAGCTCGTCGTTCTCTCTGTCTGGAAAGAACTTCCCTTGCTGCGCTGCTTCGATATACTGCTTAAGCTTCCTGACTGGTATGTCCATTTGATCGTTCGTCCAAATGCACTTCCCTGTTACAGGGTCCAAGGTTCCGCCAGCCCCGAAGAACCAAGTCCGGCAACGGTCTGGCCAGCTAATTGTCTCTGGTTCGATCCCTTTAGCAACCAGATCATTCTCAGTCTTGGCCCACTTAAGCCGGGCTACGAGGTAGCCACCTAACCCGTGCAATGGTGAAGCATCTTCTTCGCAGCATTTTGCTTGTTTGTCACTGACATCTTCTTACTCTTTTCCGATGTCTTGTGGGCCACAAATGCGGGCCAGTGATCTCTGATCTTCTCATATCTGCCCTTGAATTCTGGTGTCTCTTTTTTATCGACAAACCTATTCAGCTCTTTCTTCCACCTCCTGAATAGATCTGCCATCCTCTTAAGAGCAAAAGACTTGATTAATTGCTCTTTAACTGGCTTGTCCGGATCATCCTCTGGGGGTAGGGTGAAATTTGACTTCAGCTCAGTCCAAAGATCATTTTTCTGCATATCATTGACATAAGACACCTCAGGGTCTTCTGTAGCCGGCTTAAACCATTGCTGGATGCTTATCGGGATCTTGTCCCTAACCAGAACCCCGCACTGAGCAACAAATGCGCTCTTTGTCCGGAGGGGTTCAATTGGTTGGCCATCGGGCGCGATTGCTATGATCTCTAACTTTTCATCCGAGCTCAACTTTTTCTTCGGGCCTCGTCTCTTTACCGAAGTTGTGCTCGATCCGGAGGGCTAGAAAAAAGAACAAAGACTTAATTAATATGTGTACATACCAAAACAATGAATGCATCAATCAGCTAGTCAGCACAGGCTTAACTAATATATATACCTGGCCAGACTCGATCCGGTCATCGGAGCCGTCATCACGGTCTCGTTCTTGCACCGGCATTGGGTCACCAGAGCCGTCCTCATGTTCTTCTTCTTGCACCGGCATTAGGTCATCGTAGCCAGCTTGTTCACCCTCTCCTTCCAGACCATCGGTGTCGTTGAGAAACAACGAGATGGCATCACTTCCTTCTGCGATTATGTCCCTCAACAACGCTTCTTTTGCTTCATCTCAGGCGGTGTCCATAGTTTCTACAAATATTTACAACATGGCAATTATTATTCAAACATGACAGATGGATATATTAGTGCCAAACGTAGAACTAGCTACCTAATCATAGCAAGCTATCGGGAGGGGGTATATATCGACAACAACGACACTACATCTATGTCCCTCGACGACCCCCGTTCCCGATAAAAAAAAGAGGAAGAAGAAAAAAAAAGAGGAGAAGAAAGAATAGAGGAGAAGAACTCCTCTATTCTTTCTTCTCCTCTTTTTTTTCTTCCTCCTCTTCTTTTTTTATCCTCTTCTTCCTCTCATGTTCGAGAGGATCGCCGAGGGGTCGGGGGGTTGCATAGTGTCAAAGGATTCAACAAAACCATGTCTTCATCATTAGGCGAAAGTAACATGTGCATGATGGTACGAAAGCTCTTCAAAGTTGTTCTGGAACGGAGTCCCAGATAGGATAATTCGCTTTTTGGTACAAAGTTCAGCAAGAGCCTTTCGAATATCGCTATTTGGAAGGCCTTTGCTGAATTCGTACCAAAAGGCAGATTATTCTATCCGGGACTCCATTCCAGAACAACTTTGCAGAACTTCGTACCAACATGCCCTGGTTACTTCCGGCTAATGATGAAGGCATGGATTTCTTCAATACTTTGACACTAGGAAACCTCTCTCGACCCCTCGAACCCTCGACGACCCTGGAACCCTCGACCCCTAGACGACCCTGCTGGAACCCTCGACCCTCGACCATATAGAACCCTCGAACCCTCGACCCTGAAACCCTCGACCCTTGACCCCTTAACGACCCTCGACCCTCTACCCTAGTTCCCGACCCTCGACCCCTCGGCGATCCTCGACACCCTCGTTCCCGATAAAAATTAAGAAGAAGAAGAAGAAGAAGAAGAAGAAGAAGAAGAAGAAGAAGAAGAAGAAGAAGAAGAAGAAGAAGAAGAAGAAGAAGAAGAAGAAGAAGAAAGAGGAGAAGAAGAAAGGAATAGCTAGAGGAGAAGATCGAAGAAAAAAAAGAAAAAAAAGGGGAGAAGAAGAAAGGAATAGTGGAGAAGAAGAGAAAATAGAATATATTCTATTTTATTCTATTTTCTCTTCTTCTCCTCTTCTTTTTCTTCTTTTTTCTTCTTCTCCTCTATTCCTTTCTTCTTCTCCTCTTTTTTTCTTCTTTTTTTCTTCGATATTCTCCCCCTCCCGATAGGAATGTTTTATATAGAAAGTTACAATTTTAGAAAAGTTTTATATAGAAAGTTACAATTTTTCTTCTTCTCTTCTATTTTTTCTTCTTCTCCTCTATTCCTTTCTTCTTCTCCTCTTCCTTTTCTTCCTCTCCTCTTCTTCTCCTTTTTCCTCTTCTTATTTTCCTTTTTCCTCTCCTAAATATATAAAACTTTTCTAAAAATGAAAGTAACCTAAAATGTACTAAATCAGAGAACATATATAGACAATCCTTTTCTAAATATTTAAACCTAACTTTTGCATATATGAACATATATACACAGAGAACATAAAAACATATATACATTTTTATAAAAAAGAAAAATACAAAATACAAACATATATATGAAAAAAAATCTGAAAAGAAGCAATATACACAATACATATATACATAATATACACAAAGAGGCAATATACATAAGCATATATAATATATAAAAAAACAGGGGAGGGCGCCGGCCGGACCAACGGGCAGGGCGACGGCACCGGGCGGGCCGCGGCGACGGTGACGGGCGGGGCGGGGCGACGGCGATGGGCGGGGCGGGGCGACGACGACGGGTGGGGTAGGGGCGACGACAAAGGGCGGGGCAGGGGCGACGGCGCGGGGGAGGCCGGCGACGCGGCGCGGGGCGACGGGGAGGGGGCCGGAGATGGCGCACGCAGTGACGAGGAGGAGGCCGGCGACGGCGCAAGCAGCGACGGGGACGGGGCGACGCCGACGGGGAGCGGCCTAGGGGTGTCGGGGGCGAATGGGAGGGGTTGGCAAAATTTTCACAAGTGCTACCTTATATACCCAGAGCAATGGTCCCGGTTCGTGGCACGAACCGTGACCAATGCCCCCCTTTGGTCCCGGTTGGTGGCACCAACCGGGACCAAAGGCCAATTTTCAGCAGCCCAAAGGGCGGGAAGCGGCGGCCTTTGGTCCCGGTTGGTGGCACCAACCGGGACTAAAGGGGGGCATTGGTCCCGGTTGGTGCCACAAACTGTGGCCAATGCCCCCTTTAGTCCCGGTTGGTGCCACCAACCGGGACCAATGGCCTTGTGCTGCCCCGCGCCCAAAAGTTTAGTCCCACATCGCTAGCTGAAGGGCGCCGACACTTGTTTATAAGCGCTGGTGTGCCTCCCTATTCGAGCTCCTCTCTTATGCAGGCGTTCGGGCCTAAACTTGCTACTGCGTGTGGGCCTATTGGGCCTTCTGCGGGCCTGAATCCTGGCCCATGTAGGGTTTCTAGTCGTATTCAGGCCGTGGAGGCCCAGTAGGTGGCATTTTTTTGGTTTTTTCTTTTTTATTTCTACATTTTTTTGGTTTTTTATTTTTATTTCTACTTAAAACTAAATACTTACAATTTTTTAGTGATTTCTTTTTGCTTTTAGGTCACAAAAATTATAAACTTTCTGTTAGTGCCATTAGTTTTAAATTTTGAATAGTTTAAATTTGAATTTTTAAAAATTTGTGTGAATCACTAGTTTATGAATAACTTTACTATAAAAATACATTTTTTTCTATTTATTTTTTATTTATACTTACAACTAAATACTTATAGTTTTTTAGTGATTTCTTTTTTATTTTAGGTCACAAAAATTATAAACTTTCTGTTAGTGCCATTAGTTTTAAAATTTTGAATAGTTTAAATTTGTATTTTTTAAAATTTGTGTGAATCACTAGTTTATGAATAACTTTACTATAAAAATAGATTTTTTTCTTTTTTGCTATTTATTTTTATTTATACTTACAATTAAATACTTATAGTTTGATTTTAGGTCACAAAAATTATATTCTTTTTGCTATTGAAGAATATTATAGTTTTATTTTAGTTGATCATAACATAATATTTTAATTGATTGTTTTTATTTTCATAAAAGTTTTGTAGTTCATTCTGTTTGCTATTAATTCATTCTTTGAGCTAAATGAGCCTGAAATTGGAAAGCATTTAAAATGAACTCTGAAAAGGTTGAAAGTTGGCATGGTATCATCATTTCACCCACATAGCATGTTCCAAAAAGTAGAGAGGGTTACGACAAAAACTTGATGCACTTCGTGTACAAAATGGACAATCACTTTCGAAGTATCAAAGTTTCGGACAATAACTGCGCCACATCATTGGCTAGGACGAATGGTTCGTCTGTGTACCCAAGATTGTTTAGATCCACTGTTGTCATACCGTACTATGGGTCTACCTGTACCCCGCCTCCTGACATATTGATCCATTTGCCTCAACACATAAAACCTTGAACCATAAGACATGAAAGCATTTCAAATGAACTCTGAAAAAGTTGAAAGTTGGGATGGTATCATAATTTCACCCACATAGCATGTGCATGTACAAAACGGACAATGGTAGCATGTTCGTCTGTTACAAATTTGGCATGGTATCATCATAATAGTTGCGGGAGAAAGTCTTCACTTTTTCTTCGCTTGTGTCATTTGCTTATTGCGCCGTAACCATGGATAATCTTCATTATTTATCAGGATGCTTGGGTCAGCCTTGCCATTGAAGGGAGGAATTTCATGAAACTTTTCATAATCTTCAGACATGTCTGTCTTGCCGTCCACTCCCAGGATGTCCCTTTTTCCTGAAAGAACTATGTGGCGCTTTGGCTCATCGTATGATGTATTCACTTCCTTATCTTTTCTTTTTCTCGGTTTGGTAGACATGTCCTTCACATAGATAACCTGTGCTACATCATTGGCTAGGACGAACGGTTCGTCAGTGTACCCAAGATTTTTCAGATCCACTGTTGTCATTCTGTACTGTGGGTCTACCTGTACCCCGCCGCCTAACAGATTGACCCATTAGCATGTAAACAAAGGGACCTTAAAATTAGGTCCGTAGTCAAGTTCCCATATGTCCACTATGTAACCATAATATGTATCCTTTCCGCTCTCGGTTGCTGCATCAAAGCGGACACCGCTGTTTTGGTTGGTGCTCTTTTGATCTTGGGCGATCGTGTAAAATGTATTCTCATTTATCTCGTATCCTTTGTAAGTCAATACAGTCAAAGATGGTCCCTGGACAACAAGTACAACTCATCACAAACAGCGTTGTCACCTCTAAGACGTGTTTCCAACCAACTGCTGAAAGTCCTGATGTGTTCACATGTAATCCAGTCATCGCACTGCTCCGGGTGTTTGGAGCGCAGACTATTCTTGTGTTCATCGACATACGGGGTCACCAAGGTAGAGTTCTATAGAACTGTGTAGTGTGCTTGAGACCAAGAATATCCGTCCCTGCATATTATTGAGTCTCTTCCAAGAGTGCCTTTTCCAGTCAGTCTCCCCTCATACCGCGATTTAGGGAGACCTATCTTGTTAAGGCCAGGAATGAAGTCAACACAAAACCCGATAACATCCTCTGTTTGATGGCCCATGGAGATGCTTCCTTCTGGCCTAGCGCGGTTACGGACATATTTCTTTAGGACTCCCATGAACCTCTCAAAGTGGAACATATTGTGTAGAAATACGGGCCCCAGGATGACAATCTCGTCGACTAGATGAACTAGGACGTGCGTCATGATATTGAAGAAGGATGGTGGGAACACCAGCTCGAAACTGACAAGACATTGCGCCACATCACTCCTTAGCCTTGGTACGATTTCTGGATCGATCACCTTCTGAGAGATTGCATTGAGGAATGCACATAGCTTCACAATGGCTAATCGGACGTTTTCCGGTAGAAGCCCCCTCAATGCAACCGGAAGCAGTTGTGTCATAATCACGTGGCAGTCATGAGACTTTAGGTTCTGAAACTTTTTCTCTAGCATATTTATTATTCCCTTTATATTCGACGAGAAGCCAGTCGTGACCTTCATACTGAGCAGGCATTCAAAGAAGATTTCTTTCTCTTCTTTCGTAAGAGCGTAGCTGGCAGGACCTTTATACTGCTTCGGAGGCATGCCGTCTTTTTCGTGCAAATGTTGCAGGTCCTCCCGTGCCTCAGGTGTATCTTTTGTCTTCCCATACACGCCCAAGAAGCCTAGCAGGTTCACGCAAAGGTTCTTCGTCACGTGCATCACGTCGATTGAAGAGCGGACCTCTAGGTCTTTCCAGTAGGGTAGGTCCCAAAATATAGATTTCTTCTTCCACATGGGTGCGTGTCCCTCAGCGTCATTCGGAACAGCTAGTCCACCGGGACCCTTTCCAAAGATTACGTAGTGTAAATCATTGACCATAGCAAGCACGTGATCACCGGTGCGCATGTCGGGCTTCTTCCGGTGATCTGCCTCGCCTTTGAAATGCTTGCCTTTCTTTCGACATTGATGGTTGGTCGGAAGAAATCGACGATGGCCCAGGTACACATTCTTCCTGCATTTGTCCAGGTATATACTTTCAGTGTCATCTAAACAGTACGTGCATGCGTGGTATCCTTTGTTTGTCTGTCCTGAAAGGTTACTGAGAGCGGGCCAATCGTTGATGGTCACGAACAGCAACGCCTTAAGGTTAAATTCCTCCTGTCTGTGCTCATCCCATGTACGTACACCGTTTCCGTTCCAAAGCTGTAAAAGTTCTTCAACTAATGGCCTTAGGTACACATGAATGTCGTTTCCGGGTTGCTTAGGGCCTTGGATGAGAACTGGCATCATAATGAGCTTCCGCTTCATGCACATCCAAGGAGGAAGGTTATACATACATAGAGTCACGGGCCAGGTGTTGTGATTGCTGCTCTGCTCCCCGAAAGCATTAATGCCATCCGCGCTTAAAGCAAACCATACATTCCTTGGGTCCTTTGAAAACTCATCCCAGTACTTTCTCTCGATTTTTCTCCACTGCGACCCGTCAGCGGGTGCTCTCAACATCCCATCTTTCTTTCGGTTCTCACTGTGACATCGCATCAACTTGGCATGCTCTTCGTTTTTGAACAGACGTTTCAACCGTGGTATTACAGGAGCATACCACATCACCTTTGCAGGAACCCTCTTCCTGGGGGGCTCGCCGTCAACATCACCAGGGTCATCTCGTCTGATCTTATACCGCAATGCACCACATACCGGGCATGCGTTCAGATCCATGTATGCACCGCGGTAGAGGATGCAGTCATTAGGGCATGCATGTATCTTCTCCACCTCCAATCCTAGAGGGCATACGACCTTCTTTGTTGCGTATGTACTGTCGGGCAATTCGTTATCCTTTGGAAGCTTCTTCTTCAATATTTTCAGTAGCTTCTCAAATCCTTTGTCAGCCACAGCATTCTCTGCCTTCCACTGCAGCAATTCCAGTACGGTACCGAGCTTTGTGTTGCCATCTTCGCAATTGGGGTATAACCCTTTTTTGTGATCCTCTAACATGTGATCGAACTTCAGCTTCTCCTTTTGACTAATGCATTGCGTCCTTGCATCGACAATGACCCGGTGGAGATCATCATCATCGGGCACATCATCTGATTCCTCTTGATCTTCAGCAGCTTCACCCGTGGCAGCATCATTGGGCACATCGTCTAGTTCCTCTTGATCTTCACCAGCTCCCCCTGTTGCAGCATCACCGTATTCAGGGGGCACATAGTTGTCATCGTACTCTTCTTCTTCGCCGTCTTCCATCATAACCCCTATTTCTCCGTGCCTCGTCCAAACATTATACTGTGGCATGAAACCCTTGTAAAGCAGGTGGGAGTGAGGGATTTTCCGGTTAGAGTAAGACCTCGTATTCCCACATTCAGTGCATGGACAACACATAAAACCATTCTGCTTGTTTGCCTCAGCCCCATCGAGAAACTCATGCACGCCCTTAATGTACTCGCGGGTGTGTCTGTCACCGTACATCCATTGCCGGTTCATCTGCGTGCATTATATATAATTAAGTGTCCAAATTAATAGAAGTTCATCATCACATTAAAACCAAAGTGCATACATAGTTCTCATCTAACAACATATAGCTCTGCAGAGCATCTAATTAATTTAACCATACATTGAAACTATGTAAAACCTTTCAATGCGAAAACAAATGCGATCATAATCGCAACCAAGGTAACAATTGATCCAACGGCATAATGATACCAAGCCTCGGTATGAATTGCATATTTTCTAATCTTTCTAATCTTCAAGCGCATTGCATCCATCTTGATCTTGTGATCATCGACGACATCCGCAACATGCAACTCCAATATCATCTTCTCCTCCTCAATTTTTTTATTTTTTTCCTTCAACAAATTGTTTTCTTCTTCAACTAAATTTAACCTCTCGACAATAGGGTCGGTTGGCATTTCCGATTCACATACATCCTAGATAAATAAAATGTATGTCACGTTGGTCGGCATAATTTTCATAAACAATAAATGAACCAATAGTTATAAAGATAATATACATACCACATCCGAATCATAGACAGGACGAGGCCGATGGGGGCAGATACCAAAACCATCGCACTATATAAGATGCAATAATAAATGTAAGAAAAAGATACAAGTATCTATCTAAACATACAAGTAAGAATATTTTTCCTTTCAGAAAGAAGATAAGAACAAGAGGCTCACCACGGTGGTGTCGGTGATGAGATCGGCACGGGTGATCGACGGCGGTGAAGACGGGCACGGGGCGTGACGGACCGCTAAATCTAGACAAATCTCGAGGGAAATGGAGCTTGGAGGTCGAGCTTCAAGAGGAGAAAGCTTAAGTAGTGTGGCTCGGGCATTCCATCGAACACCTCATGTCCATAGGAGGTGAGCTAGAGCACCACAAAGCCCTCTCCCCCTCGGCCAGAAAAAACAAAGCACTGTGCTTTGCTCTTGCGCGAGGGGGTATATATAGGCACCTCATTGGTCCCGGTTGGTGACATGAGCCGGGACTAAAGGGGAGCCTTTGGTCCCGGTTCAAACCACCAACCGGGACCAATTGTTGTGGGCCAGGAGTGAGGCCCATTGGTCCTGGTTCATCCCACCAACCGGGACCAAAAGGTCCAGATGAACCGGGACCAATGGCCCACGTGGCCCGGCCGGCCCCCTGGGCTCATGAACCGGGACCAATGCCCACATTGGTCCCGGTTCTAGACTGAACCGGGACTAATGGGCTGACCCGGCCTGGACCAAAGCCCTGTTTTCTACTAGTGATCTGCAACAAACAAAAACAGGAACGGGGAAAGTGGGTCTCCTTGCCGTAGCCCTCGAGACGGTGCGAATGAATCGAGGAGAGTTCCATTTAATTTTGCCGAATAGCTCACCAATGTGACACAAGCCATTATCCAGTCAATCCATCGCTGAGAGAACCCTAACCTTTGCATCACTTGCTTCAAGAAACCCCAATCCACCCGATCATAAGCTTTTGACAAATCCAGCTTATAGGCACAAAAACTCTTTGTAGGATCTTTTTCTTGTTTAATATAGTGCAAGCACTCGAAGGAAACCAGAGCGTTATCCGTAATCATCCTGCCCGGTATAAACGCACTCTGCTCAACAGAGATTATGTCATCCAATAAAGGCCGCAATCGATTCACTAAGCACTTGGAGATTACCTTATAGGTCACATTACAAAGACTGATGGGTCTATAGTCAGACATTTTCATGGGGTTGGATATTTTTGGTATGAGCACAATAGACGTTGCATTCACTCCCTCTGGCATGCATCCAGTACTAAAAAAGTCCCTTACAGCAGCAATCACACTATCCTTTACCACACCCCAGTTACGTTGAAAGAACCGCGCGGGAAATCCATCTGGACCAGGAGCTTTCAAAGGCCCAATCTGAAACATTGCATCTGATATCTCGTCATCCGTGAAAGGCGCACACAGTCGTGCATTATCAGCCGGTGACACCACTTGTTCAAACAGCCCGGTTACAGCCGATGCATCCAAAGAAGTATCGGCCGAAATTTTTTATGGAAGTAATCATTCGCTATCCTGCCCATAGCTGCAAAATCTGAGTGAACGGTTCCTATACTGTCAGTTAGTTCCCGAATCTTGTTCTTCGTCGCCCTCCAAAAAGCCTTGCTATGAAAAAACTTGCTGTTACGATCACCTTCTTTAAGCCAAGAAATCCTCAATCTCTGCATCCACAACATCTCCTCTTGATATAATAGTTCATTCATTTTATCCATTACTCTTCTTATCTCTTCTCTGTCCGCATTCATATGCATAAGCTGTTCCAGTTGGGAGCAGGACTTCACAAGTTCCCTGGTCACATTTCCAAACTTCTTACTCCAAGAACCTAAAGCAATAATCGTTTTTGATAGGGCGTCTCTTAGCTGTGCTAGATTTTCAATATTGCCTACAGCAGCCCATGCTTCCTCCACCACTTTTGGCAACGTAGAATCCCTCTCCCAGAAAACCTCATACCTCCTACCTCTCGCCCCCATGGGGCCCGGATCCGGCTCTTCCTTAAGGAAAACAACCACATGATCGGAACATGGCGAGGGTATATGTTCAACTGTAGCAAAAGGAAATAAGTTGCGCCATTCATTCGTAGCCACTGCCCAATCAAGTCTCACCTTAACATTTGACGTCCTACTCCGCCTGTTATCATATGTGAAGGGTAAGCCGGTGAAGCCCAGATCCACTAGCTCACAAACCTCCAGCATGTCCCGAAAAACTAGCATCTGCGGCTCTGCCCGAGGCGTGACCGAAAGGTGCTCAAAGTCCCACATAGCCTCGTTAAAGTCACCTATCACCAGCCATGGCAAGTTACTGACAGGTTTCAGATTCTGAATCTTAGTCCACATTAGGTGTCTATTCTCCACCCTCGGCTCGTCATACACAAAAGTGGCTCTCCATTGAGCAGCCCCTTCTCGAACTCTAATAATTGCATTAATGAATCTATCATTTTTGTCCAGAATATCAACCACACAATCCTCCCTCCAATATAACGCCAAACCTCCACTCATACCATTGCTGTCCACACCACAAAACCCCTTGAGACCCAGTTTGGCTCGGATCCTCTTCATCTTCTCCTCCTTCTGTCTAGTTTCACACAAAAACACAAGCATGGGGGAACGCGACTTGCAAAGCGTCGCTAATTCACGAACTGTCCGGGTGTTCCCTCCTCCCCGGCAGTTCCAACTAAGGCAATTCATTGGGCTCGGCGGTCCTCCTCCTCGGAGGCCGCCTTAGTAATGGTATCCATATCAACTCCCTCATTTTCCTCCACCCCTCCTTCTCCTTGCCTTCTCCTCTTCACAATAGGGTTCTTGCCAGGTGTCGTGTTCGGGTCTAAGCAAGTCCCCACCCCTGCATCCTCCCTATTCTCCAGGCGCAGAACAGCATCCGCCACCTTACCCGCCAAATTTGGCATGGAATGCCCACGCACATTGATTGAACCATCCTCCCCAACAAGTCTCTTTCTAGCTGTACGTGCCTCCTCGGCCCTTGCCAATTTGTATTGCATAATATCCATCCCTACCGTCAGATCCACACCGCCCTCTCTCCGGGCATCGTCACCTTCTCGCTCTTCCGCAGCAAATGCTCTATCACCTCTTTGATCCTCCCCCTCTACCTCTACCTGTACTTCTTCCACCTCCACCCCTACCCCCTGTGAATCCAGCTCCCCCTCTTCCAGCATCCGCCCGTCTACCTCTCCCTCCTCTTGAGCCCAAGCCCGCTGGCTCGCTGACCCAATGCAACCAGTCGCCCCACTCGCATAATGCACTGTCATGGACTCCATCCCCACATTCTTCCACAACATGACCCATACGTCCACAAAAAAAGCAGAAGTCCGGGAGCTTTTCATAGAACACCGAATACCTCTTTCTCTCCTTCAACGTTATATGGACAAACCTCACTAATGGCAATGTGACATTAACAAACACCCGAACCCGCAAATAGTTGGATGGATTAATCTTCCCTTCATTAACAGACACCGTAAACGAGGGTTCTCCTACCTTCTTCGCCACCTTTTCTGCCAATTCCTTCTTCCTTGTCAACCCATCAGGCAGACCTTTAATCCTCGCCCAAAGTGGATACATGTTCAAAGCATATTCTTCCACGTTCGAGAAGCCATCATACTCTACCAAAACCACCGGATCCCTTCTGAACTGCCATGGCCCCCCTTCCATCACGCGCTTCCAATCCCCTAAACAATGACATTGAGCCAAAAACAGGTTGGGTCCTTTGATGTTGAAGGTGACCCCCTGCGCACAAGCCCACACGTTCCTCATCGAGTTCAGCAGGGAAGCATGACTAAACGGCCTCATGGTATGAACCCTAAAAAGCGCCAACCACCTGACGTCCTTGATCAATTCATCTACCTCCCCCGACAAATCCAGATCTTCCTCCTCCTCTCCATGCAGGTTAAGGTTCTCAAACTCGTTCTCCAGATTGTGTGATTCGCCGTAGCGGTCCCAATCGGCTGCTTCATCTTCCTTCTGATCATCCCCATCTTCCCCCGCAACCTTCCCTCCATCTTCCCCGTCCACCACCTTCGCGCACGCCGGGACAGACCCAACCCCCGCTACTGGATCTTCAACCCTAGCCACCTCTACTTCCGGTCCCTCCACACCTCCGCTTGCGTCCATCTTGTTCAAATCCTCCATGCTTTCGCCGGAGAGCAAGGCAGACTCCCGCAGGACGAGATCCGCGCGATCCCTGGCTCTCTAATGATATATCTTACGTGGATTTTGGTGTACTCCGACGGCGCCGCCGGAGGAAGAGTTGGACCCTAGGGAAACCCTAGGGGAAGAAAAATAATAAATGGAACTATTGATGGCACCACTGTCCCCGACGCCTCAGTCCATCGCAGTATCGCCGGGGCGTTCCAAGGCCTCATGTTGACATGACGAGAGCTAAGGTTTTGTTTCTTTGGGAAAAAGTTAACAACACTTTTTTGACATGCAATTGTTTGTTCTGTTTCTCTGTCTACTTGTCCAATCCCAAAAGAAAAGAAAATCCCCACCTGCCCTACCACCGCCACCATCCGAAGGACCTCCGGCGGCCGGAGTCCCTACCCCTTGGACACATCAATCATCTTAATCTCTGACATCGCTGGCCCACCCTGCTTCGCCCTCGACTAAGCTGGCCGGTCGCCGCATAGACGCAAGGTACCGCCGTCTCGAGCTTTTCCCTTTGAAAATCCTCTCCCTACCAATGCATGCGGCCGTGACAGTGGGTCCTAGTCATATCATGGGTTAGTTATCTCCAAGGTTCTGATACCGATGGGATGGAGAAGTAAACCACAACCGAATCGGAGGTTGAAGAATCAATGCACTGATACTGATTGGTAGGACTCTGAGGTGGAGAACTGAAGGGAGTAGCTAGAGCGATTTAAAGAAAGCTAGACAACATAATAAAGCTAAAATTGAACTATATCTACAGTAAAAATAGCCACCACACGCAAAGGAAGGGAAACATCAGCCATAAATTTTGGGTTTACATATAGTACAATGCTGCTTTAATTTATACCGCCGTGAGCCGTGATTATGCCAATGTCACATAATTATTACATATAGTACATTAAGTGTGGAGTTATTGAAGGAGTAGTAGCACGCATGCAAAATGAAAGGTTACAGCCGTAGGATAGAGCTTCAAGAGACTTGCGCCGTCCGTTGCAGCTAGCTAGCACTACTCAGGAGCTAGCGTAACTGAACGTGTTGATTTCTGAGATTGAAGATGTCATGAGCTCCAGAGATCCTGGCACGGCCTTGAGAATAGGCGGGTGCGCGTAAGGGCCCCAGAGCCAACCGGTGGCGATGAGCCTGTATACAGACTCCGTCAGGTGGATGCCGTCCCAGTTGATGTGTGTGGCGGGGTTAGCGCACGCGCTTGCGCCGGGCAACCCGCACGCCGCCGTCAGGTTGTAGTTGTACGGCCCGCCCGCACCACAGCACACGCGGAGCCTCGACGAGGCACTAAACCCTGCAACGTACTACGAGTTAGCAAGTGCTAAAAATTGTGGAGCTTACCATCTTTTGGAGCTTACCGAATCTTACGGGTTCCCTGAGAAACTCCATCACCGGCGTGTAGTAGTCGGCGTAGACGATCTTGGTCGCGGGGTACTTGATCCGGAGACGATAGACGGCTTCCAACAACACTCTGTTGTGGTAGCGCGCGAGGGCGTTGTATTTCCTCAGGCACCCGGTCCCGGGGTCGTAGTGCTTCTTGTTCGGGCTGGCGTACAAGGTTAGGACGATGGGAATGCACCCCATTGGCGGCTGCCCCGGCACCACCACGTACCTCCCTCCCTCCTTGACTAGTTGCTGCAAAACCCAACAACAAAGGAAAATCATCTCCTTATTGATTAGCTTGGGCGAGAAAATTAAATCAAGCAACATGTTAATTAATACTCCTTTAGTCCGAAAAAACGTGTGTGGTTCTAGATACATCCATTGGAGGGACAAGCTTTTTTGGTCGGAGAAAGTACTCTCTTCTGGCCCGGAAGAAAAAGCTTTGGTAATTAATATTTGTCACGTGCTAAATATATACTAGCTCCCTCCGTCTGGGATTATGTTTGATACATCTGATTGAGCGTAACTAATTCCGTACGGAGGAACTATATAGTAGTACTATATATACCTCAACGCCTGCTGAGATGGATTGTACGATTTCCGGCACGAATGACGCGACCTGGCCCAAGGTTTTCCCGGCGGCCATGATGAAGGTGTAGTCATTCCCTCCGAACTCTCCCATCAAGAAGACGGATCTCCTGAAATAGTCTCTGCAACCTTAAGATAAAACACAATTTATCAGCCGATTCGTCATTCAATCCAATGAATGACAAATAGAACTTATAACCGAGTGGACTTGGTATACTATACGTAGGTATAGTACCTTGTGGTGTTGAGCACAAGGTGGGCTTGAGCTTCTGGAACCAGTCGAGCTGCGCGCCCAAGGAGCTGTTGAAAGGGGGCACACTCGTGATGTTGTTCTCGTAGAAGTAGGATAGATCAAGCGCCGTAGCCCCGATGACAGCGAAGTTTGCTCCATGGGTGAAGTTATGTTCTTCACCGAGAATTGGGGGGACGAAAGGGAGCCCAAACTCATCGGCTGCCAAGTTGATTGATCAACCATCAGTCCACGCATTGGCAGACACTACCTTCTATCTAGCATTCTCTCTAACAAAAACCTGAAAGCTAGCTAGCTAATTCGAGATAAAGGACGGAAGCATGTGCATAAATACCAATGAAGTCCAAGGTGATGCGGCCGTTAGAGGCTCGGCCAGTGGGGCGACCGAAGAAGGTCTCCCCATAGGGGAGATTGCTGAAAGGGATGATCGGAAGCAGCGGCGCTGCGAGCTTGACAAAGTTGCCGGTGTCGGCGTACGAGTTGCCGAAGCTGAAGATGGAGTGGATCGAGCCACGGCCAGGGTTTGCCTGAGCGTAATGTACGCTGGCCAGGAGAGGGAAGAGGAAGAAGGCTATGCCCCTTGGGGCGGAGTGATGATGCTCCATAGTTGTGGCGCACGGTGTGAACTGGTCGGCAAGCTATGCTATTGCTATGTGGAGGAAATGCCCAGGTACATACATATATAAGGGGGGGAATATCCATGTGCACTCGGGCCCAGTCCTCCCTCGTATCCCATCGCTCAAGTTCTCTGAGATTCGTGCTTTGTCTGTAAGTATCTTCAGTAATCATGTAGCGATAAAGCCATATGAGTTTATGATTCAACAGCCATATTCAAAAATATGTAGAGATAAAGCCATTCCTGCAATTTCATACAAGTATTCTTTCATCTCCATCTTGTACCCTTCGGGTCGACACAGCACGAAGGCTTCATTTACTGCTACGTCCCACCTCTCACCTGTTAGCTACACATCTCCCTCTCCACCTGAATCTTCTATTTTCCTTCAGCTTTCAAAATCTTTCTGATCTTATTTGTTGACCTTTATTTCTTCCTGTTGCAGTCTATGAAACTATATGAGTTTATGATTCAACAGCTATAGGCAGTTAGGTAATTAAAGCATGAACAGTTACCTACTTTTGAAATGGAAGACTAAAATATATTTTATATTTTATTGCCACTGTTAGAAACGAGCGAATTGCAGGCAGTCTTCTCACTGTACCAGTTTATGATTCAACAGCTATATCCAGCTATATGTAGTTAGATAATTAAAGCATGACAGCGACATAATTTTAAAATGGAAAAATGAAAATATATTTTATATTTATCACCACTGTTAGAAAAGATTGAACGCACACAGTCTTTTCACTATATATACGAATGTATGACTCATCATCGATAGGTAGTTAGATAATTAAAGCATGAACAGTTTGTTAGAAATGCTTTATAAGTATCATCTAGATACAGAGGCACAGAACATTTATAAATTAGAGGCTTGTTATGTAGGCTTGTTCCTCCGTGGCTGCATATTGCAAATTTTCAAATTGAAATATTAGTCAAATTCTGTACATACAAAGTAGTTGCCTTTTACGAACCAATCAGAGTGTTTAATACATAATATATTCTTAAATTGCCATATATGAATTTTGTAGGGAACAAATGTTTTCCTTTAATTGTATTCAAAATTTCATATATAAAAATAGTATATAGTTTATTATGAATTAGCTATTGAGATTTTCAAACAGTGTTTATACAAAAGCCAAACTACTAATGCTTTATGTTTTGTCCAAAATTCATATGTAAAATGGAGGTGACATCTATCAAGGGCCTCGTCCCAAGCCTGGCAACGGAGGCATTGGTCCAGCCTGGTCTCTCTAGGATGGATGCAAAGTAAGTAACTGAGCCTTGTATACTAAGCAAAGCACACATGTCACTTGTCAGCTCAAAACAATGGACAGTAGGATATGAGTTTTCCATGGCACACTCTCTCGGACACACAAAGGTGTACATTGCAGCGTGAGTTTTTGTCAAGAGGGGGGATTTGAAGAGCATCGTGGATCACATCTCTCGGGCAGGCAGGTGCAGCGTGAGTGTGTTGGCAAGAATGGCACGAGGCCCTTGACAGAGATGCGTTATCAAAGAGTGCACTTTCTTATATACGGTAACACTAGTAGAAAAGGGGGCAAAGGTTCAGGCCAGAAAAGGCATTAATCCCGGTTTCGTTATGAACCGGGACTAATGTGAGCATTAGTCCCGGTTCGAGTGGCGAGAGCGTCGGAAAGGCATTACTCCCGGTTCAAATGGGACCTTTAGTCCCGGTTTGAGACACGAACCGGTACTAAAGGATGTGATGCCCATTAGTGAGAGGATGGGTGCGATGCCCATTACTATTGTCAGGAAAACAACAAGTGCAGACTTGGAAACGAGGGAGAATAGAACCCGGAAGTTAAGCGTGCTCAGGTTGGAATAGTGAGAGGATGGGTGACCGTACGGGAAGTTAGATGATTTGAAATGATGAGGGGTGATTAGAGATTAGAGGTCAAATTGAGCAGTGATAAGGGATGATTATAGATTAGAGGTTAAAATATTTCAAAAATGTGAAAATAAAAAAATCAAAAAAAATCATAAAATTTCCTTTAGTACGGGTTGGTGTTACCAACCGGGACTAAAGGTGGAGCTCCAGGCAGCGGCCATGTGGAGGGCCTTTAGTCCCGGTTCGTATAAGAACCAGGACTAAAGGGGGAGGCTTTAGTAACGACCCTTTAGTCCCGGTTCTAGAACCGGGACTAAAGGCCCTTTATCTACTAGTGTAATGGTATATGTATAATTTAGGATACTATTATAGTTGTCAAACACAGATTTGGGATTAGTCTAACCTAACAGGGTTTAACAAGATTAGCTAACATATGTATTTGAATCTAAACTAACACAACCTTAGAGTTGAATAGTTCACACTTCATTAGTTCTCTAATCTTAATAATAATAATGCTCTCTTTTGACTTTAAATGACACATCCCTTTCCACATTTTTTATTACAAGGTATCTTAAACTACCAGGTTACCTGGTCATTTGTTTTATTGGTCCCTTCAAAAAATCCCGCTCGTCCTCCCATGTCGCTCTCAGGGCGGCTCCGGAGGCCCCCAATCCTAGATCTCGAGCACCTCCCTCCAATCGGCCCCCCCTCCCCCGCGCCGTCCTCCCTAGGGCGGCTCGGGCGGCGACCCCCTCCCCTCCGGCCGAACCTCCCCTCCAGCCACCCCCCTTCTTCTCCCGCCGCTGCCAAAAGCTTCTGCCGGGCGAAGCCCGCACGGATCTGGTGGCGGCAGGCCGTCGTTCCTCGTGCATACCACTCGCGGGCCGGGGGAGCTCCATGGGGCGGCGGCGTCGGCGCGACGTGACTCCGGCGTGCGTCGCTTCTGCTGGTGGTGGTCAGAGACAGTGGGGCGGATGCGTTCGCGGCTCCCTTCCGCTGGCCTTCCCCAAATCAGCGTCTCCCTACTGTGTTGGCGACCGGTGGGCGTCGGGGATGGCTGCTGGTTTCGGCTCAGATGTGTCCAGCGGAGGTCGCTGTGAGGCGCGGGGTGGCGGTGCTCGCCCTTCCCCGAGGCGCTGCCGTCCGCTCTGGCTTGTGGTTCTGCCTTCTGGCGGCGCGCCTGTCGGCTTTGGCTTGGCCCGATCCGATGGGGAGCGACGGGGGGCAAGTTGGATCCTGCCGGATCTAGCCTGCGGCGACCCGGATTCGGTCATGTGTGGCGATGGGGCTGCAGTAGCCCTTCTCTGTGGTGGTGCAGGGAGCGGTGCTACGAGATCAATTCGATACTTATCGGAGGTGGTCTGCTCTTTTGGGAGAAAGCCCTGCTCCTGCCGGAGCCGGCGCCGGCGACGCCTGCGGGCGCCGCTAACCTCCTTGGAGGCGGCGTTGTCATGGTGACTACCCCTTCACATCCCAGGGGAAACCCATGTTCCAAGTCCGTCTGGAACGGACGATGGCGGCGCACATTGTGTCGCATCCCTTCTTGAAGGCATCGTCTGGGTTAGGCTCGGTTGGTCTCTGTGGTGGCTGCTCGCTGCGGGTTTGACGGTTGTGGTGGTGCGGCCGGCTTGGCGCTGATGGTGGTTTGTGCTTTGTTGGCAAGGAGGTGGTGCTTTGTATGCGAGATCATGGCTCAGCCTTGCTCTGGATTGGTTCTGATTTTCATCCGAAGCCGGGTTAGCGTTCAAGGCTCTCCTTGCTTGGTCAGATGAAGATGTAAGTTGAGGTCCTCCTCCTGGCGGGTTGTGCTGATGAGATTTATGATGGCGGTCGGTGGTGGTGGTGCGTCCAACTTCGGATCGTCGAAAGACCTTCTTCTCCCTGTGTGCCCTTTTCTCGGCGGGTCTTCCGGTGGTTCTGTTGGATGTGTTTTCGGTTGCATATCTTCTCTTGTTTTCCCCGTGTACTCTGGTTCATTTGAACCTATCTTGTATGGAGCCGCGAGGCTTCTAAGCAAATTCGATTGAATATATTCAGGTGGGGATCCTTCCCCCCGGTGACCATTCAAAAAAAAAGAATTTCGGCCTCGTAGCTAGATCAGGTTCCCCAACGGAATTGACTAGTGAAGCGCGTCCCTCTGTATCGATGGACCTTCGCTTAACAAAGGACGGCCAAGGGCGAAGGTCAATAAATGAGATCGTAGAAGGAGTCAAAATAAAGATGAAACTAGATACATTAAGTGTTGATCATGTTTCCTTGTCTCCCCTTTGAAAGGAAGACTTGGGCGGCGGCCGTTCTGCCACATCTCCGTCGGCATGGTTGTGTGTCCTCTACCCCTATGGCTGTCGCTCTGGCGACGGAAGGGGACGCCCGACATTGCTACTCTGATGTGTAGTTGGCTTTGGAATTCGCAGAGGCATAGCGCTGGAAAGCAAGTGGCCTTATCGTCTCGTCAGGCATCGGATTTGGCGGAGTTAGGCTGTGTCGGCTCCCGTTCGGCTAGCTTCACCACTGGTGGAGCTGGGGGCATGGCAGCGTTTGTGGGGTTTTCGAAGCGGGATGTGCGGATGGCAGTGTGCGGCAACATCCATTTCTCCTATCGCATTGGTTGAAGTCGACGCCGTTAGGATCAGACAGACACGGGGATAATCCCCGGCCGTCATACCACAAAGACTCGACAGAAAAGGCAGCTTTGTTTGCGATGGTTGCGGCAGTTCTCATTTCTCTTTGGAGAAGCAACAACGGCGGCAGAGTCCAATTTTGTGACGAGGGTAGGCAAGGATAGATGCCCAAGGACTGTGCTACAAAATTTCTTGTTTTTGGATCATTCCTGCAAATCTTTCGATCCTTTTTTGTTTTCGTTTTGTGAGGTTGCTTTTACAATCTTCATGTCTCGGCATCTGTTTGTGTGTAAGGGTGTATGCGTATGTATTATGTGTACCAAGTTTGTTCCATGAAGTACACCGTGGCAACTTCTTAAAAAAAAGCAGGAATTACAAGCTATGGTTGTTTTGGATCAAGAAACTGAACTTTTTTTTAAGTTGATCAATCAAGAAACTAAACAATAGCCTTATTTTTTTAGTATCAAGAAACTAAACAATAGCCAATCGTTCGTTCATGGCAGCCTCCGGTAAGCCCATCGTCCAGGCCAAGGCCCAGTGGTAGCAGCCCATCGTCCAGGCCAGCCATAGAGGCCGAGGAGATTTCATCTTCTAATAAAACAGAGGAGAGTCGCTGAACAAACCCTATTCGCCGTCGTCGCGCTAATTTCCCCTCCGCACAAGAATAGGCAATGGCGGCGGCACTGCAGATGCCTAGTACGACGACTACGGCGTCGGCTTGCGTCCCAGATACGGCGCGGGGCACGCACGTGTTCACCATCGCCGGCTACAGGCTGCACAAGGGCCTCGGCGCCGGCAAATTCATCCGATCCGCCACCTTTGCCGTCGGCGGCTATGACTGGTGCATCCGGTACTACCCAGACGGAGACCTAAACCAGAAGGACCACGTCTCGGTCTGCGTCGAGCTCCAGAGCAAGAACTCCGTGGTGAGGGCGCTCTACGACCTGAGGCTGATCAACCGGGCCACCGGGCTGTCGTCGTTGATCTTCTCCCGGCCATCGTCCCTCCCGGCGTTCGACTCCTTGAAGAACGATCATGTCAGGGGTGCTTACAAGTTCATGAAGATCGACCTCCTGGAGGCATCCCCGTACCTGCAGGATGACTGCCTTGTGATCCAGTGCGACATTACCGTTCTCCTCAAGGAAATACCGGCCGTGGCGACAGTTGCCAAGCCACCTGAGATTCAGGTAACACCGTCAGACTTGTCGAACAATCTTGCGAAACTGCTGGAAGGGAACAAAGGAGCGGACATGACGATCAAGGTTAACGGTGAGGTCTTCCATGCGCATAAGATTGTGCTCGCGATGCGGTCTCCCGTCTTCGACGCTCAGCTCTACGGGCCAATGGGGACAGCGAGAAACAGTGCATACAGATTGAGGACATGCAGCCAGCTGTTTTCAAAGCATTGCTTCACTTCATGTATACAGATTCATTGCCTGTCATGCACGACCTTGACAACCATGACAACAAGGAGATGATTAAGCACTTGATCGTGGCTGCAGATAGGTATGCCATGGAAAGGATGAAGTTGATGTGTGAGAGTATGCTATGCAAGAGTCTCGATGCTAAGAGCGTTGGGGCCACATTGGCTCTAGCTGACCAGCATCATTGCAGCAAGCTCAGAGAAGCATGCGTTGAGTATATCAAACTCTTCTCTTAGCTAGAACAGAGGATATATGTACGTGATGCCAAGCAAAGAGTCTGATCGCCTGACTATAGATGATATACTCAAGAATCTGATCGCATGTTAGGGGTGCAATAAAGTTTCGCTAGGTTTAGAGTGTGGATCCGCGCGTACTAGTTGATTTGTGAACATTTAGTTTGTTGGTCAGTTGCAACATACTCCCTCCGTCCGAAAATACTTGTCATCAAAATGGACAAAAAGGGATGTATGTAGAACTAAAATACATCTAGATACATCCCCTTTTATTCATTTTGATGACAAGTATTTTCGGACGGAGGGAGTAACACCTTTGATCATGTTGCCTAGTCCTGAGGTTTTCGCAGATAATTGGAAGGAGATGAGTAGGTTTATCAGAAAAAGTGACCACCTTAGACCAGGTTGTCTTGTCATATTTAGTCCTTGTAGAGGTATTTTGGTGGACTTTGGTTGATTTATCAGAAAATATGTTTGCTAAACCTATATATGAATCCATGCTAGCTCACTAGTTTTCTTGTAAATGTGCTGATATTCTGTCTAAACAATATATTTACCATCATAATTTCCCCTTTTTGTGCATCTTTTTATTTCTAATTATCAATGAGCAGCACCGCCAAAACCATCTCCATTGTGAATTGTATTACTGTACAATAGTGTAAGTAGTAACATTGCATTAGTATGTTGTGTCATGCAAACAATTATCGAATTTCAGTCTATGCAAATTGCTAATTATACCTCACCAAAAATAGTGCAAACTATACACTATTATAAGCAAATAGAACATTTATGTCAGAGTGCCCAAGATGGTGCTCGCAGCTTTGTTGTACAATTAGGGGTATCTAGTTTGAATGTTGTTACCGGGGTTTTCCTTTCTTTGTAGATTTGACGCAGCAAGAACTTTGGATCCTGGGTTAATTTTGGAGGAGTATGAGCTTTGGGCAACCAAAACATGAGCGGCTGGAACTCAAAATGCAGCTCATAAATTACTAGTACTTGTTTGTAGATAGCCTATTGTTGCTAGCTAGCTGCATTGCGTACCTGCACCATCAGGTGTTGTGGTGTTGTACCACAACACCTATTGATCCTCGGGAATTTGGGCAAATATCTATCGAAGCTGAGTTCTGTTCTCTTAGAGTTTCTCTCTTCCAGTGTTAAATGACATTGACCTTTGATGACACTAGATGACCCGTTGCGCCAATGGCGCAAAGGCCGACAGCAAGCCAAGTATTGTAAGAGTGGTGATAAGAAAACTCGGTCACAAATCAAAATAATGAGTACTTACTGCTGGTTACTATCTTTGTTCATGATTACTGTTTCTCCTTGAACAATCTGTGCTAAATGATAGTGCTATATCCCTTAGTGGAAGGTGGACACTGCCAGGTAGGGCATGCCTCTTCCTTGCTTAGCATATTTGTTGTTGCTAGTGAGTACTCGATTTTTGAAACAGAGAAAGTAGTAAAAACAGATAATTATAGATAAGGGTGGCATTATGCATATTAATAGACCGATGAGAACAACAATAGAGGTTATATAAGTAAAAGCATATCTATATGTGCTATTGGTTGTTGAAAAGAAGTTGAAAACGAGGACAAACATGTTCACTGTTGTTGCTAAAACACCAAGATGGTCTGCAAGGTAGGCTTAGTGGTGCTTACAAAAATAACTGATTCTTAAAAAGGAAAAAAAACAAATCTATCAACATAAACTTCGTAGCAATTCATTCAACAAACATAGAAGAGAAAATAATATATTTCATACATTTTATAGTACATGCCCTTGCTTTCAGACCCTACGCAGAAGGGGAGAAGATCCTTATCTGCAACTTCTATAGCATCATAATAGATCTTCTCCAACAAATTTTCAGTTTCCAGGATATAGTCTGTGATGACCTTCAAACAGGAATTGTTATCGCCTTCAGTTTCCTCCATTCCCTTCAACAGCCTAAGAAACTGCAATGCATTGCAATCCTTGTTGCGTAGCAGGTTAGAAACAACTCTCTTTCATATTTGTTAAAGTCAATATGCAAGGAAGCCATGGTACACACAAGTGCCATATCTGCAACAAAATACAAAGCTCATCTATTAATCTTCTTGAAGGCAACACAACAAAATTACAGTAAAAAGAAACTAAATGCAATCCATCGTATTTCTCAAGCCTCTATGCCACCAACGGCTTGTACACAAGCTCATTCTATATTCGGTTATACCCAACCAGGCATCCTAGTCAATAATAAAATCTTCTATAGTCAATAGTTAATTACTGCAATATGTCTGAAATTAAGAGCTATGAATAACACTGATATCAAAAAAATTACTGGGATCACTGAATCATACCAACACTTTTTCAGCAGTCTCAAGCCTGCCTTCAGCTAAGTCCTCTGATCCTGTAACAATCTGCCATATGAATCAACAAGATCACACCACATCAGGCCTGCAAGTGAATGACAGTCATGTGGTGTAAATTACCAAATTGAAAACTTCATACGTATTTTTAAGGTCATTGCAAGTGTTGATCCTTGTGGCCAACTTCTCTACATGTGGCTCCTCCCAAAATCAATATAGAGACATACAAAGATGGTTCGCTTAATTCTATCGACCAGAAGTGTGTGAAAACGATTATTAGACATATATGACAAACTCGTTCGGTTAAAGCATGTGAGATGATCAATATGCCTAGAAAACTACATCCAGAACAAACTCGTGCAAAATAAAGCCTGCAAATGGCACCAATTTAGACATAAACCTTTCCCTCAGGAGGAAAACATAATGGGGACCTAAAGCCGCACAATATATGCTTTGCATTTTTAGACAGTCAAAATTCTAAATATCTGTAATGCAATAAAACAACAAGGGAGAAAACAAGCTGCATACGATTTAAATTATGGTCGCTAAACTTCTAAAGTTTCCCCTATGACAGCCTTGTTCCCAGCAAGGGCCATTACTGCATTTGGAATTCTTGTATGAAAAAATATCCAGAATTTAAAACTATATTCGACAAGACATCCTCTCTACCAATGATGCTATCAAAACAAACAAAACAAAATTCCCAGGCAGATATATGCAACATTGAGAATGCAGAAGAAACCATAATCAAGAAGAAAGCTTACTGATCGTACCATTCATCTGTTCAGTATACTATCTTATCAGACCGAATAAATTTTCTTATCAGCATGGGGTGCATCATTAAGTAACAGACCTAAAGTCCAGAATCTAATAAACAATAAAGCATGTGTATGTACTTAATAACCATGGGTAGAAAGAAGATTTCAGTTAATAGATATTGGACTGCAGGAATGAATTTAATATAGCATTAAAAGCACACTTTATATGTGTACTCGATAACCATAGGTAGAAAGCGGATTTCAGGTAGTAGATATTGGACTGCAGGCATGAATTGTAACATATCTTTAGTAAAGTTCAAATATAAACAGAACACCATGACAGTTATTCTGTTCCATCTTAAGTGAAAAAATCCTGATGGGGCACCCTTAATTGCTCGGTACCGTTCATTAAAGTTTGTGTTTTCTGCACAAGTTGTGGTTTATATTTAACAGAGAAAAAATGATTATGTGATATACTCCCTCTGTTCCTAAATATAAGTCGCTGGAGGAGTGTAAACTGAACTCCCCCAGCAACTTATATGTCGAAACAGAGGTAATAGTAAATTGAATATGTCTTCTAGCATAATTATTCCAATTAAAAGTAGATGCTGCTTCGTCTTTCATCTAAGCAAATAGTAATGGTTCCAAGATGATAAAACACAAAGTTAGCTCTAATGAAACCTCTGTGGCACCAGTTTGCTCTGATGAAACCTCCACTATATAGAAGAAAAGCATGGAAAATGCCACAGGTTACTTATGTCCAGTGGAGGCGATAAAGGGAATATCCATAAATAGTAGGATAAAGACAAAACTAACAATGAATATAGCATGAATAGAATATCCTAACAAATAGAGTAGGACATTTATAGTTGTCATCGTAGGATATTGCACTATAAGAACAATACCATTACACTATTGGAGAATCACAACATTGTCTGCAAATAATTCTCGGGAACTCTAAAAAAAAGAAGAAAAAAAATATGAGAGAACTAAACCTGAGCTTTCTCCTCATCTTTCTGATCATCCTCTAGCATCCCCCGTGTGCCTCTAAATTTTGGCGCCTCTTCCCAGGTAGATATTTCTGCAGTGTGGCAGATAAGAAGTTAACTAAACTATATATCTCATGCATATTGCCAGTCTAATAAGCAAAAAGATTACTGTTGATCACAGCCATACCACTGGATTAGAGCCAAGAACAGGAACATCTCATGCAATTATCTTTCAAGCAACACTTTTATTTGACCCGTAAGTATTGTCGGTTTATAATCCTACTACAAAATTAAGGCCCCTCTTTGGATTAAAGTAGATTCATGGGAATTTTTTAGAACTATAAGTGGTCATTACATAATCCGGTTATGATCAGACTGTTGCAATAGAAAAATAAATTCAAAAAAGAAACATAAAGAATCAAAACCTGTAACTTTGGGCATCCACCCTGGTCGTCATTTCAGCAACCTGCTACTCTCCAAGGGGCAACTCCAATCTGAAAATAACATGGGAAATAAGTTGAGGGGATCTGAGTTTGAGGAAATGAAATATCACACCCCTTTAGCAAGCATTACTCGAGAATGCAGGCTGCTGCCATCTCTGTCTTCCATGCCATTTCACACCCTTGAAACCCCGAAACCCGCACCACCATGGGGGACAAATTTAACCCTATCGAATTCCACTGTCATGTTAATAACAGAAATTAACATGAGCATGGCTAATACCTCCTGCATTTCTATGTTCCCTAAACCAAAGAAGAAATAAAATAGATGCACATAAAAATAATTACAGGAAAACTGGATTGGCAGTGTGTGAATAAACCTCTCTCCCTCCCTCTCTCCATCCCTCTCTCTCTCATGACACCATGGTGTGCAACCAACTTCAAAAAATTCAGAAAATGGCTTCATGAAGTAAAACCATGCCTGTCAAGTCTCCATTGAAAGCCGCTGCTTGGGAGGAATTAGACTGCTAACAACATCCACTATTAGACGCTTAAATCACACTTCATATTTCTACTTTCTAAATTGAAATAGGCATTGCTACAGCAGAAAGGAAACATGCAAATATGTAGCTAAATTACCTCACAAAACTATCAGCAAGGTAATAGCGAAATCTTGAGCTCCTTCGAGCAAATGCTTTGTTTCCACTCTTGCAAAAACTCCCAACCACTGAAATCTTTGCTGATGTTTGCAAAATTATGCGAATTGGGTTGCATTAAGACAGCCAAACGAACAAATAGTCCAGTCAACCAAACAAATTTTGGATAGACACTACCCCATTCAAATCCAACCATGGCATGAATAATCCGTCGATCCCAAGCGTGTCAAAGACACCAATTTTTTTCTCTCCTGCAAGAAAGAAGCCCGAGCAGAACACATCAACATATCGACAAGTAATCCACCGCTCGAGGAGTGAAACCACGAACCTACGGGGAGAGGACGTACCAGAGGAGGAAGACTCCAACAAAGAAAAGGATTGCGGTGGCAACAACACATGAGTCGGCTAGGTCGGCAAAGCTTCATCCTGTTGGCGCTCTCCATCGACGGCGGATCCATGGTCTGGAGTAAGGAGTCAGGGCAGTGGCGAAGTGGTAGCTGCGGCGCGTTGAAACATAGAACACCTTACTGCAGATGAACAACATAGTAAATTGTCATTACAGAAGAATTTAGACATATCCCACAGAAAAGTTTGGAAAGTATGTCTTGTACTCTAAGCAGACATGCAATAGAGTTTTTTCTTAAATTAAGGGGATGCAAAATCAAAGGAGGTATACACTGACTTAATTGTTTAGAAAGTAGTTGTGCGTTTATCAGATGTTAAAACTACATAAGGGGTAAGGAGAAACGTGTGTTTTAGTATTTAAGAGATATTTTTCATATGCATGACTCAACAAAGTTCAGTGCAGGCTGACATAATATTTTTGTCAACAACCAATAATAAAAAAGGGAAACTTCACTACAGAACTGGAATGAGTACATCCTCTCTTATCTCGGCAAGTCAAGATATGAATACACTTCTAAACAAAAATGATGACCACACAATGATTCGAGCTCATTATTAAAGGGGAATGTATCTTTCGTGCTCCTGGTAAATATGTTCGACTGTATTACATGAAGTGGGGTAAATATCATTGATTTATTAATGTTACTGGTGACCTAAGCATGGTTTTATCAACCCCTGTGGTTTCAGTTCAATATAGCCTAAACTCCTCCTTGGCAATTAAACTGAATAAAACTCTACAGTGAAAAAATATCAATAAAAGAGATCTCATCTAGAGCCTGGGATCTTTGATATGGCCCTAGCAAGCCATGGCGAGTGGTGTGTCGATGTGGAACTTAAGGCGCCTGTGGGAAGATCCCACCCACTCAACAACACTTCATTCCCCCTTCTCCACTTCATTCCCATATGATGAAACCAACTATATAAGCATAAGCATCTTGTATCATTTAGTGTATATAACCATACGCTTGGGTGAAGTTAATTTTCCACTATTTCTCATATATGCACAAAGTTTATCACTACTGGTATATAACCATATATCCACACAACATGTACAAAGAAACAATGCAGAAACAACCTGGCTTGCTTAGCCTAGAGCAGAACAGCAACAAAATTCTCATAAATAAGGAATTAAAAAAGACGTTGAGATGGCACTCACCAATAACGAGCTGAAACAAAGGCGTGTCCTGCTTGAGGCCTTTTTTGGTGATGTTGCTCCTGCTACTGCACATGTTGGGTCATCCTTCGCTGAAAAGAGGATGTTCCGCCATCGGCAACAAGCCTTAGCCTTGCACATTGTTCCTCCCAGCATGCATGGAACCCTCATTGACCCTCCTCCAGCCATTAGCATCCCATGGTCCCCACAGACTTTAATGATGACCAAGACCAGTTTACCAAACAGAATCGAACATGGTGGCGAGCTGGTAAAATCTTCTCAATTGTTTCCTAGGAAAGAAGACCAGCGGATGTTATTCTCTCCAGTGGTGATATGAGAATGCTGATTACTTTCTTAAGTTATCCCTTTTCTCCTCCTCATAAGAGTACATTAACTTGCAAAGTTGACATAATGATTCCATTGTGTTTCTCACCTATAGGCAATTGATTGTTTGAGAATGCATTATGCAAAATTCATATAACAAAGAACCGAGAAGAAAGGAACCTTCAGAGCACCTTATCAATTATAGATTTTGCCTCTGCTTTAAGATATGATATTTAGCTATCAAGGCCTTCCAGTGTGCTATTGCTGATGTTTCTGGACTGCTCAACACCATTCTGATGGAGACTGGGTTGAATTCCGTTTATGGTCTCTGCAAAATCAATTTCAAGTATTCCACATAAATAATGTACTTCATTTACATATTTCATAAATTTCTGAAGTCTAGCAGACTGAAAATATTGCAAACAAGAAAAGAAATTAGTCAGCACTCAGTACTAAAGTAACTTAAGTTAGGTGATGTGCAATCCTAGACTGTTTATACACATTACATGACGGTGGTTTGCTTAGAAAAAAATAATCTTATCATTTTATAGAAAGTATATACCACAAAATCTAGGAAGGCATTCCTGGATAATCAAGCATTCCTTAGCCGAAGCCAGTTCTATTTACACAAGTACTGCAAACAACCGAATATTTTTAGAAGCAACTAAAGGTTTCAGATTAGCATCTCTCCTTTTGCATCAGTATCAAAGAAGACAAGAGGAGGAGCTACGATACTTGCAGAGGGGCTGGTAACGGTGAGGTCTCTGGCAAGGAGACCAAGTTCTGGCCGAAAACATAGGCTCCCTTACGCTGCTGGGATGTGGAAAACCACGATGAGCACCAGCACACTCGACGAGGAGGCAACGTCGGTCACCGCCGATGGCTGACTTCCCTAACAACCGAGAGCTCTGCTCTGAAGTCGCTGCCGACAATGGTCCAGACGCCCCTCTCCAGCATCCGGGCATGCCGTTGTGCAGCACCGAGGAGGCAGGGGCCCTTGCGCCATCGTCGATTCCTTCCTCCCCTGCTGCTGAAATCTTGCACGGGATGGGATGGGAGCTCCTTGGATGGAGTGGAAGGACTCCGAGAGCGGCATGGACAACGAAGAGGAGGAAGGCGAGGTGGAGGGCTAGCGTGGGGTGGGGAAGGAGCAGCGGTGGGGGTTGATGACGGCGGCACATGAGAAACAGAGGAGGAAGCGGCGGGAAGAAGGAAAATAAGGGCCTCTCCTTCCTCTAAGTGCTCCCGTCTTCTTCCTCTTCTCCTCCTTCGGCGGCACCGGCGAGAGAGAGGAGGAGGCGGCGGCGGCTGGGAGGGAGGACGAATGGGAAGGGAGGAGGAGGTCGCTTGCGCTGGTGCGAAATCTAGGTCGAAACCCATCTGCACCAATCGTTCACGCAGGCTCCAGGGAAACCCTCCCTCTGCTCGATGGCCCCCATAGGCTCACGGGCCCACCCGTCATCCTCCTCTGAAGCAGTCTCAAACGTGAAAAAAATTGGACGGCTGACCAAACGCCAGCAGCCAAAAAAATCACTGTTGCAACCTGAGTAACTCCATCGGGCGGTCAAAATCATCGCGCGCGAGCGTTGCCTCCAGATGGGCGGGTACTTTAGCGTGGTTTATATGCTCCGATAAGACGTCCTATATATATTTCTGAAGTTTTTCTTTATGGTATTTTATTTCAAAACTTGCACGAGCAAGGGTTGAAAATCCAACTGTTTTATTGTATGGAATTTCTGTTGACTTCCGAACATCTTTGGGTTTACCACTGAATTATTAGAGGTGGCGCCACAATCTCTACTCCTAATGGAGCAGTTGGTAGTCTCGCTTCCAGGTTTTTTTTCGTCCCACCTCATCCGGTTTTTTTGGTACTTCTTTGGTACTTTCTCCCACCTCCCACCCGTTTCATTTCGCTGGTTTTTTTCGTCCCTCCCCTACCCCACCGGTTTAGTTTCGCGTCACCCTCTCACACAACGAAAAAAATCTTAACGGATCATAACTTTCCATGCGTCACCCTCCCATCAATGCAATTTGATTTAGGAAACATATAATAAATTTTAAGAAAACAAATAACAGACTTTAAAGAAAAATCCAATTTTAAGGAAACAAATCAATCGATCCATCCAAATCAAACGATCCATCTCATCAATGCAATTTGCTTTAGGAAACATATAATGGATGTGAAGGAAACAAATAATAGACTATCTAAATCAATCGATCCATCCCATCAATGCAATTTGATTTAGGAAACATATAATAAATTTTAAGGAAACAAATAACAGACTTTAAAAAAATCCAATTTTAAGGAAACAAATCAATCGATCCATCCAAATCAAACGATCCATCTCATCAATGCAATTTGCTTTAGGAAACATATAATGGATGTGAAGGAAACAAATAATAGACTATCCAAATCAATCGATCCATCCCATCAATGCAATTTGATTTAGGAAACATATAATAAATTTTAAGAAAACAAATAACAGACTTTAAAGAAAAATCCAATTAACTAATCTCTACTCTTAAAGGCCCCTCGATTGATTTTTGTCCCTCGCTTCCTTTCCCAGCACTTATACAATGGAAGGAATTATAATCCACCTATTTGTTCTCCTATATATCCGTGCTGGCAACACAACATAAACCGGTGAAAAAAACACTCACCTCGCACGTCCCCCTGCCTGCAATCCCGAAACGCCGCCATCGCTCCAGGCTCCAGCCTCCGCCGTCCTACATCTTGCCCCTCTCCAACCTCAGAGACCTCCGCCACCGCCGCCATCTCGGAACCCCAGTTCAGGGCAGGACTCAGAGAGGGTGTGGCTGTGGACGACGCTGCCGCCGTCGCAGAACCCTAGGGCAGGGCGTGGTCGCGTTGCGGGCAGCGCGAGCAGCCGTGCGTCTCCCCCGTCAGGCTGTCCTCGGCAGGAACTCGGGACCTCCTCCTGACAGAGCTAAGGCCCTCCGAGGTCCAAGTCGCTGTGCGGCGTGCAGAGTAATCTCTCCGGCCTACTCTGTCTTCACGTCAATGCTCATGTGCTCCGACCCTCCCCGACCCCTCCCAGCAAGCAGCAGAGTCTCTCGGGTTCGAGCTCCACCGGGCCGCCGCCGGCGGCGTCCATGTTCGTTGGGCGGAGCACAACGCTAGGTTTGAAATTCACCATGATGCTACTGATGAGGCTCTCCTTCTCCTTTGTTTCGTCTGGGTTTTTTCGTCCCCCCTCCCACCACCCCATCTCGTCTGGGTTTGAAATCAATAAGAGCGGCACAAAGTCTAGGTCCCTGTCTCGGTGGCAGACGGAAGGAGAAGAAGGATTGATATGTATGAGAATATTAATATTGAACTCTTAAAGTTAATGTGGCCCCGTTGCAACGCACGGGCGTTCTTCTAGTTATTCTTGGAGGTCGAATCTTGATGGTGACATTTGGGTTTGCTAGCTCACTAGTTTTCTTGTAAATGGGCGCTCGCGACTTCCCTAGGGTTTCCCAGCACCGCCGCCGGCTCCCCAACCGCGCGTCGCCGCCGCCACGGCCGGCCCACGCCGGCCCTTGCCCTCCCCCACCGCTCCCCCACCCCACCTCCACCCCTCCCTCCCCACTCCCTCCCCCGTAACCCCCGCGTCGCCTCGCCGAGCGACGCGACCGGGGGCCTCGTCCCCGACTCCCCTCCGTGCTCCTCCTCGTTCTTCCCTTCCCCCGCCGCCGCCGGCGGACGCCGCTGGGCCATGCCTGCGTGGTGCTGGCGGCGGCGG